>NC_057404.1:51208278-51446902 GCF_019320065.1 Cervus canadensis
CTGACATTACGCTCTAATTGGTTCACCTGTGTGAGTCTAAGCTCTCAACTGACTACCAAGTTTCCTAAAGCCAGAAACTCTCAACAACACTTCTATCATCCGCAGCACAGGTACACAGTGTTCTACACATGTTTATGGGATGATTCACAGATGGGTAGCCCTTGATTAGCACAGCTGATGCAAAAATAAATATTGCTAACAAAAGGAACATGAAAGCAAGCGCCCAACTTTCTATTTAGAACATGATCTGATCTTAGGTGGAGTCATCAAGAGAGCCCTTCATCTTATCAAAATAAATGTTCATTCTGGCTACATCTCGAAATGAGAAAAGTAGATGTTCTGCCACCTCCCCAGAGCTGGATGATAACTGTCAATACTACTGCCATTTTGGACTTTGTGGGATGTGAAGATGGGTAAAAATGAGTAGAGTAAATAGAGAAACTAAATGAAAAAGGGTGTGGGGAGGTCAGGTGGAACTTACCATCTATATATTGACAAATACAACTTTTTATCTCCAACCCTGACCTGTCACCTGTCCCCTGAATTCCAGATGGTAGCTAAGGGTCAGTTCTTATTTCTGTTCACACATCTGAAAAATGCCCATTTAACACATCCAAACTTAGCTCTTGTTCTTTCCCTTCCAAATTACTGTTCCTTCAGTTTTCCCCATTCGTGCATGCTAAGTCGTTTTAGTCGCCTCTTTGCAACCCTATGGACTATAAACCTGCCAGGCTCCTTTGTCCATGGGATTCTTCAGGCAAGAATACTGGAGTGGGTTGCCATGCCCTCCTTCAGGGGATCTTCCCCGACCCAGGTATCAAAGCTGCATCTCTTATGTCTCTTGCATTGGCAGGCAGGTTCTTTACCATTAGCACCACCTGAGAAATCAGTTTTCCCCATCTCAATAAATAATAGCTCCAGCCTTCTAAATAGCTCAGGCCAAAAATTTTATCCTCGACATCTCTCTTTCCCTCATATTCTATATCCAACTGTTGGCATCTCCCACTGGCTCTGCTTTTAACATATAACCAGAACCCAGCCACTAGAAGCACCCAGGTCCAAGCCAATATAATGTCTCACCTGGAACACTAGAATAGCCTCCAGTTTGTCTCCCTGCTCCTGCCCTGGTTCCTGTCAATCTAGGTTCAACACAGAAGCCAGAATGATCCCTAAGTCAGACAAATATTACCCCCGGCACACAAAACCTTCCAAAGGTTCCCCATCTCACACAGCATCAAAGACACAGGTGTTGTTATGATTTACACTGTCCTGAGTGATCTGTGCCCCAGCTCCCATCCCCACCCTCACCCACCCACACACACACTCTTAATCTCATCTTTCTCTCCCTGGCTCCAAACACATCGGCCTCCTTGCTGTTCCCTGAACACACCAGAATCCCTGAACTTCCTGATTCCTCTGCTCAGAAAGCTCTCCCCACAGGTATTTATGTGGTTATCCCCTTACCTCCTTCAGAACTTTTTGTAAATGTGCCACACTAAGTGAGGTCTTTCCTAACCATCCTATTTTAAAGTACAATTCACACACCTCAACAGACACACATACCAACACCTATACATATATACTCCTTAGCCCCTTCTCTTTCTTCATTTTTTTTTTCATGGCCCTTATTACCAACACTTATATTAATACTTATATTTATAACTAAAATGTTACCTCCAT
This sequence comes from Cervus canadensis, assembly GCF_019320065.1. NCBI lineage: Eukaryota > Metazoa > Chordata > Mammalia > Artiodactyla > Cervidae > Cervus > Cervus canadensis. The sequence continues at coordinate 51,209,959 of NC_057404.1, forward strand.
GAAGGTAGGCATTTTCTTCTGTTTTGATTTCTGCTGTATCACCAGGACCTAGAAGGTACCTGGCACATGGTAAGCAATCAGTCATTATTTGTTTAATAAATAAGTGGACCGCTAAGAAGCAAGAGAGAAATACTGTCCACATACTCGCTCATAATGGATTTCAGTCATCCCCCTTGCACTCTTGAGTACTAATCATCCCACCATTACTACTAGTCCATCCATCACTAATGCTCTATTAACAGCAGCTATTAAGTAACTGTATTTGTGTGGTCCAGAAGCAGCTTTGACCTTCTCATCTCCATCAGAGATGAGACAAAATATAAGCAAACCAATCATAAAAGTTAATACTTATTGAGTGCTTACAATATACCAGGCACTGTGTTAAGTACTTTAATACGTTATTCAATCCTCACAGTATTCTAAAACACATATTTCTTTCTTTTTAAGAGGAAGAAACTGAAGCGTAGAGACTTTAAAAACTTTAACTATCATATGACCCAGCAATTTCACTTCTGGGTATTCAAAGGAAATGAAATTATTGTCTTGAAGAGATAGCTTCACACCCATGTTCACTGCAGCATTATTTATAATAACCAAAACATGGAAACAACCTAAGTCTACTGATAGATGTGTGAATAAAGTAAATAAAGATATACAGATACAGATATATATTCTCTTATATCCCAAATTCATAAAAACTGAGAGTAGACAAGTAGTTGCCAGAAGCTGAGGGGAGGGAAAGTAGGGGGATTTTAGTCAAACGGTAAAACTTCTAGTTATAAAATGAATAAGCTCTGGGGATCTAATGTATAGGATGTGACTATGTTAAAAATACCATTTTGTATGCCTGAAAGTTGCTAAGAGTACATCTTAAGTGTTCTTACCACAAAAAAATAAGGTAACTACCTGAGGTGATGGATATATTAACTAAATTTATTATAAACATTTTGAGATATATATATATATATATATATATATATAAAATCTTCACATTGTACACCTTACACTTACATAAAGTTATATGTCAATCATAGCTCAATAAAGATTGGAAGAAAAGAAGGGGAAAAAAGAGACTTTACACATTTTTTCATGTCTATGAAGTTAAAGAATAAGGATCTGAATTTGGATCATCCAGACGCCATTTTTCACCACTTGCACCTAACAGAAGGATGCGCCCATCATGCAGAACAGGGAAGGTAATGTGGAAGTACTCTTTGAGGCAGTCTGACAAACAGCCTAATGAACGTTGATACTTGGATGTACAAGGGAGCACAACGTTCCCAACATCAGAGGTGTCAGACCTGGTACCGGAGGCCAAGGGGCCCCACTGCACCTGAGTCAGGAACTCAGTGATGCTGACAGTCTCTGCATAAGGGAAATGACTCTGGAACAAAGGTTTGGAAAAGGCTGAGGAAAGAAAAGGAAGGCAAAAGTCTACATGTGGAATACAGATATGTGCAAGGGCATGGAGACAGACGCGAGTGCATTCACTCACTTGTTTGCTCAACAGTGTAAGCCCCCAGAGCTACAAACACCATCATGCCCGTCAGGGACACAGAACAAGTGGCGATTCCTGGGCTTGAGGGGTTCATCTTCCGACAAAGTCATTATGGGGGAATGATTAAAGAGCCAGCCTGGATAGGCCAGAAGAAGCAGAGAGACTTTTCTGGAGAACAGTGAGGGAAGAAGTTAGCAGATAAAAAGGGAAGAGATTACGGAGGATTTTGACGGTCAGAGGAGTTTGAATTTAGTTGTAAAAATATATTAATATTAGTTGTAGATTTCTGACATACAAAGTAAACATCCATTGAATGAAAGGTCACAAGTTTAAAATGCATTCAAAGCCCTGGCCTGGTCACTGTTTTTCTCCTTTATGCACTTGGACAACTATTGCAAGAGAGACAACCATTTGTTAGCATCTCTCAATCCACTAATAATTTTGGAAAATATGAGAAGAATTTTTTCTTACTATACTATGCCAGTTCTTATGAGAAATGACTCATATAAATAATACCTCTCTGTTTTGAAATACCTACAAAAAATGACAAAACATAGCTAGTTTTCTTCCCCACTCCCCTGCTTCCCACCCTCAGAAATGACTTTCTCAAATAGAAGTCCTTGGAATTGATCAAATAGCTCATTTTCTCCTTGAATTAAACTCCTAAGAACCACTGTAGAAGTCACAGGGTAAAAGAACCCACCTTCCCTTTCCTTCCTGCTCACAAAACTAGTAAGTCACTAGGTCACAAAGGAAAAATCACTTATAAGTGTCAATATTCATTCAATACCTATACCTAATGCTTTTATTTGATTCTTCCCTAATACACTGACCTGGTCACATAACCACAGATCTCTGTGCCTCATATTCACCATCTACAAAACAGAATCACAACAGAGCTACCTGGTTGGGTTTTTGGAATAATTTAATGATTAAATATGCCACATGGGTACAATAATGCTGGCCCACTGTAAACTCTCAAATATTAGATTTCATCATTGTTATCACTGCACACATCTTTATTTTTCTATCTGTGGTTTACATTTAAAATTCAAAAATATTTTACAAATGTCATTTGCTGCTGAAATGACTCAAACAGTACAAAAGAGAAAAAGTCAAGATGAAAATCCTGCCATTGTCACCTCTGGCTCCTTTAATCCTCCTCTCCAAAAGTATCACTGTCTGTATGTCCTTCCAGACATGTTTTGCATCAGGAAATATAACTATATACCTGGACACTTTAATTTACATTATCAGACTGCATTCCAAAAACTGTCCTGCAAGTTGCTCTCCTTTCACCTGATGATATGTCTTGTACACATTCTGTATATGTTTGTATCTTTTTAACACAGCAGTTAATTTGGATGCACTTGGCACCACAATTTATTTAATTGGTAGCCAACTGATAGACATGGAGAGTCCAGTTTTTACTATTAACAAACAACGCTTCAATAAATATTTATATGTGTTGTTACACATTTTGGTAATTTTTGTGAATCTGAAGTACATTTGCTAGATTAATGGCTATATTTTATTTCAATTAGACAGTAATTAAAATACAGTCAATATCTTATTATACAACTGCCAGACTGCCTCTAGGAAATTATATACCTCAGTGGTACACTTTTGAAGTCTTAAAGATTACACTAATCTAATGTGGATAGAAACACATGGACTCCAGCAGCTTGATCCCCGTACTTATCCACCGGCACAGGTAGTTACAGGGGATTACGGACCCAGCCTGAACAGACCAGAGGCACAGAAGATCTTTACCGGGAAATACTGGAGGTAGCACTCTGTTAGACGCCATGAAATTAAAATGAAAAAAACATCATGTAAAATGCTACTTTTATTCTGCTTATCTGCTATCTCTGTCTTATTGTTCATAACACTATTTGCATAATTTTGCTACCAAGATACTACTTTTCAGACAACACAGTCTCAGAAAAACTCTGACATATTTAGGTGGGGTAAATAGCTTTTACCAGTATGTTGTAGATACTCAAGGATAAAAGCTAAGGTTTAGCCAGCAGTTAACCCTGACCTATCCACAGTCTACAAGTTGGAGAGACAGTAACACAACCACATTCCTTCTCCCTCCCATTCTGCTCCACATTCCAGTCTCCCTCCATGCCTAGACAGAGATTTACCTAATCCATAATCATCTTATTCCCATCCCCAACAAAGATAATAAGACCTATGGGAAATTAAAAAATTAGCCCTACATAAAACAAACCACACTTTGGGAACGCCAATATAGGTACACAGAGAGTATACACAAAATATTTTGAATCTAGAGACCAAATCGTTCCAATACAAATTTAAATTAAGAAACTCTTTTCTATGCATCTATTGACTAAAATATATACATTTTAACTTGTGTTTTGATAAACCAAAGGCACCAACTTTTAGGAACAAATTTATGAAGAAGAGACAGTCTTAAGAAAATTATCAGATGCTTTCATAATACAAATGTTGCTGGGAAATTATGAGTCATGTTAAGAAACTAGTTCTATTATTTATTTATTTCATTTCAAATGACTATGTACTTAAGCATCCTACATTCCTGCTTGTCCATAACATCTCCATCTGGTACTTTCTGAATATCAAATTTTACAAAATTGTTTCTGTGGAAACACAAGCATATAATATTCAAAGGGCAAATGAAACTGAATTGATTTCAGAGGTACTAACCAAAGATCGCCAAAATTGAGGCTACTTTTTATAAAACACCCTGAGAAATTCTGCCAGCTTTAAACAGGCAGCCATTTCACTGCCCTGTCAAAGGGTTATTTTTAATAAGCTCATAATTGTATGTTGCCCATCTTTGTTTTTGTCAATGAAGTTTAAGCAAATTCCACCAATTCATAAGAAAGGCCAAGGGAGGATAAACCCTTTGGTTGAGAAAATTACTAGATACAGAATATAGTATTTCTTTTCCCTCCTGGTTCTTGGTGGAGCTACAGCACTGAAAAGAAAGCAAGCTATTTCAACTCCAGAGGAGTCACGGATACTGGCTCTGTCTGCATAATTCCCAAGCCGAGGCTTATGCCATACTTCCCAGCCCTGCTAACAAACGCTTCTTCTCTTTAGCTCTAAATAGCAGCATCAGATACCTGACCCCTTCAGAAGAAGAAACAATCACAGAAGTAAAAACACTTCCCTCCAAACCAAACAGAGAGGTGTAAAACTGGGAGGGAAACACGCGGGGACCCGAATAAACTGGGCCGTCTACCTATCCAGGAACACCACCCAGTTCAGTCTTCCTCGCCTGATTCTAGCTGTGGGCAATGCTGTTTCCCTGTGGAAGAGCAGAGAGCGTCAGAGCAAACTCAACTGGCAAGAGGAGGCTCAGCTGTGTCAGCTGGTATTTGGAAAAACTGGAGAAGGTAAAATGCCAGGCAACCCTTGGATGAGCCTAGGACACTCTAGAAGGGCACCCTTCCTACCCTCTTCAGCAATAGACTAAAGGCAGGAAACCGGATCTGGCCTTCGGAAAAGATCCAAAAGAATACATTGCCAGAACAATTTCAAGTTCTTAAATCTCAATTAATAAGTTTAACACATAGTTAAACTATGTGTTCCATGTGCACTTACTGGCCACTCACAAGATCAGGACTGATGACAAATCAGCATAGGAAAGGATATATTGTTCTATAATAATTGTTTCCTATAATCCACAATTCTCTTGACGACACTGTTTTCTTCATGTCACACCCCTGCTCTTCTCCCTAGGGGAAAGCCCTTTTGGCAATCTTACAGTCTATCATTTCAAACACTACACTACACAAACTCTACACTAACCAGGTAATTAATTTCACTGTCCCCAAACAGAGCTTTTACTTACTCTTGCCCCTGTTCCTTTGTTCCCACAACTCATAACAAGTGGAATACTGTTCACCTTTTTGCCTGAAGCAGGTTGGATTCTCTGGGTAGCCGACTGAGATGGAGTTCGGTAATCCAAACATGTATTAGAGAGTGCCCTTAATATCAAAACCTGAAGAAAGGAGGGGAAGGATATGGAATCAGGCAGAGGGAGAAGTTGAGCAATGACACTGCTATGGCAGCCTCAGCCAACACTCTGAGGATATCTGTGGCTAAAGCGGCCTTGCGGAGCTGCCTCGGGTTTGCTGAAATGGTGAGGCCTTTATATTCCACCCTGATCACTCATTGCAAATCGGCCACCACGGGAAGGGTGTGACCTCTGGTGATGTGGCTCTACAGAGGCGATCCCTGAAGGGGTTGATGACATTCCCAGTAGCTGAGACAGCAAGACCTTCTTTGAAGGGTGACCTGGAAAGGGTGACATCACCACACACACCACTCTTCCTGCCCCGTCATCTCATCTGTTAAGGCTCACCTCTAGTCCACTTCTACATCTACAGCCCCTGAACACGTATCATGAACACTTCATGAAACTTTGTGTTATGTAATACTTCAAAAATAGTATTTCCCTAAACTACACAGGTTGCTGAAGGGAAAAAACATGAGTTATGCATCCTGAGAACTTTTTTAGAACAGGGATAAACACACTGTTTATATTAAAGGCCAGATAGTAAATATTCTAGGTTTTGCACATCACATATGGTCTCTGTGGCATACTTTAAAAAAAAAAAAACACAACTTTTTAAAAATGTAAAAACCTTTCTCAGCTGATAGGCCATTTATATACAGGTCAGATGTGGCCCACAGGGTATCAGTTACCAACTTTTGCTTCAGAATAATGTCAAGTGGCAATTTTATGCAAGTCACAAATGCAAACCACATATGTAATGTTAAATTGTGTGCCACTTTAAACAAGCAAAAAGAAATCTGTGAACTTAATGCTTTAATCAAAAATATTAAAATATTATTTCAACATGGACTCAGTATGAAAATGTCAATGAGCTATTTAAATTCTAAGTCTTTGAAACCTAGTGTGTACTTTATATTTACATCATATATCAATTCAGACCAGTCACATTTCAAGTGCTCATTAGCCACAAACAGCTTGTGGCTACCACACAGGACAGAACAGCCAAGCAATACAAAGGATGGTGTTTTGATAACTGTGACTTGGTTTATTTAAACGGCATTTACTGAGTTCTAGCCATTGAGAATTGGAGAAGGCAATGGCACCCCACTCCAGTACTCTCGCCTGGAAAATCCCATGGACAGAGGAGCCTGGTAGGCTGCAGTCCACGGGGTCGCTATGAGTTGGACGCAACTGGTTGACTTCACTTCCACTTTTCACTTTCATGCACTGGAGAAGGAAATGGCAACCCACTCCAGTGTTCTTGCCTAGAGAATCCCAGGGATGGGGGAGCCTGGGGGGCTGCCGTCTATGGGGTCGCACAGAGTCGGACACGACTGAAGCGACTTAGCAGCAGCAGCAGCAGCAGCAGCAGCAGCCATTGAGAATACAAAGTGGTTTGTGCTAAATATGAGAATATAGATTTAATAAGAGTCAGTTTTTGCCCTTAAACAGCCCAGAGTTCAGTTAAGGATAAGACAGATGATAAAATAACACTGTGATATGGTAGTGGTCTACAGAAAGTGCTACAGTAAATTTAAAGAAAAGGAGTTAGATTTCAATTGGGCACCAAATCTGTGAGAACTTCTTCAATGCACTATAGATTAACATCATAATTTTTTAAGTTAAAATAATTCAGACTTTAAAAAGTAACTTTTTCAGCTCAGATGGTAAAGAATCTGCCTGCAATGCGGGAGACCTGGGTTAGGCCCCTAGGTTGGGAAGATCCTCTGGAGAAGGGAAAGGCTACCCACTTCTGACCTGGAGAAGTCCATGGACTGTATAGTCCATGGGGTCACAAAGAGTCGGACACAACCGAGCAACTTTCATGAGGGAAATTAATTTCTTATGCAACAGAAGAACTCTACCACAGCTGGATAAGAAGTACATAACCTCTCATGATCATTCCATTTTATAGAAGGCATAAAATTGAAGGTATTATTTCAAAAATATATTTTTGAAAATATATTTCAAATTTATACCACAGGTGCAGCTTTCTATTTCTTATAACTTTTTTTTTTAAGGACCAGGTGCTTCATGTGGCAAAATTATGCTTTCTGAAATTTCAAATAGTTGAAAAGCTTTTCTTCTCATTTTTGTGCAAATTTTATTATTCCCCAGAAAATACAATTGATATAAGAAAGCCTTAGAAATATAGTATTATCCCTGAAGAGAGAAAATAGGGCCCATTTTCTCTATGGTGTTTATCTGGGAGTCAAGACAGATACGAAAATAAAATCTGAATATCTTCTACAAATATCAGGTTCCCTGGTGGCTCAGATTGTAAAGAATCTGCTTGCAATGCAGGAGACCCGGGTTCGATTCCTGGGTCAGGAAAATCCCTGGAGCAGGGAATGGCAAGCCATTCCAGCATTCTTGCTTAGAACAGATAAGAGGAGCCTGGTGGACTACAGTCCCTTGAGGTCACAAAGAGTTGGAATGACTGAGCGACTAACAACAACTTCCAACTTCTATAAAAATCCAACATAAGCATTCCCATCAAGTTTTTCCTCCAATAATATAACCAGGTTCCCAGGCACTTGTCCTGAACACTTCCAGCATGAAAGTAACATAACCTGTAACTGTTATTCTTTGCGCCTACTGATATTTAATGGTTATAAGCTATTTGATTATACTGGGATATTCTGGTATATGTGACTAACTGTAAAAAATGAACTTCACTGTTATAAGAAAAGGGGATAATTAGTTTTCCTGTTAGCATTTAAACTTTATTAACCTAAAACCGTATTTAAAGCAAGTTCATAACTAAATTTTATTCATACTAGAAACATGAATATTCTGATACCCACTGAAGGAGAATGAACACACATTTAAAGTCTCATTAGTAATGTGGAACGTCAGCTGAACTTGCTTGACATTTTCTATGCTATCTTTCTCACACTGGAGCAGAAAAGTTACTAATCTGGGGACGGAGGGGAAAAGCAGAGTAGTTACAGACACTGGTTAAAAAAAAAAAAAATCTCATAAAATCTATAGATCCTCTTCTTGGAAAAATTCAAACTTTCATACACACTATACGCTCATAAGGAATCCATAAAAGTTCATTTACTCCAAGCTAAGATCCTTTCAATTAAAAAGTAGATCAAATTTATCAGTGAAGAATAAAGTACTGAAATTAAGCAAGAAAGTATCATCGATGAGTCTTTTTATAGTACTGCAAGTTAATGTTGCATAAGAATAAGCTGCCTCAATAAAAGAAGAATGTTCAAAAGTTACAGCAGGCATCAAACCACAGCAGTAAAACAAAGGATGATGAGCAGATTCTGAGCAGCTTCTCTGACACTCAGTCATTGTTACCATGCTGTACTGATTAGACCTAGGGAAAGTGCCAGAAATAACCGCTCCCTTCTTAAAAAGCAGTAGATGAATGTCTAGGTTCGCTTGTTCAGTCCTGCTGTGGGGAGGGAGGGGCACTGCAGACAAACATCACTGGCGTGTGTGGGGAGCACTCGCAGTGTTCCGGCCACACTGGGTTTGCCCCTGCTCACGGCGCGTGTGCATTCCCCATCCACACTGCTCAGGCTCCAGGCTGCTCTACAGGGAGCGGGCCCTGAGTTGCGTGCACTTCCCAGGGCCAAGTCACTCAGGTTCAGGTTTTCGGGTACTCCACAAAGACGCAGACTCGGCTGGGCCTATGTTTTGTGCCTTCCCCGGCCCAAGCTGCCATATGACCCAGCAATCCCACTCCTGGGCATACACACCGAGGAAACCAGAACTGAAAGAGACATGTGCACCCCAGTGTTCATCGCAGCACTGTTTATAATAGCCAAGACATGGATGCAACCTAGATGCCCATCAGCAGACGAATGGATAAGGAAGCTGTGGTACATATACACCATGGAATATTACTCAGCCATTAAAAAGAATTCATTTGAATCAGTTCTAATGAGATGGATGAAACTGGAGCCCATTATGCAGAGTGAAGTAAGCCAGAAAGATAAACACCAATACAGTATACTAATGCATATATATGGAATTTAGAAAGATGGTAACAATAACCCTATATGCAAGACAGAAAAAGAGACACAGATGTATAGAACAGACTTTGGACTCTATGGGAGAAGGCGAGAGTGGGATGATCTGAGAGAACAGCATCTAAACATGTATATTATCTATAGTGAAACAGATCACCAGCCCAGGTTGGATGCATGAGACAAGTGCTCAGGGCTGGTGCACTGGGATGACCCAGAGGGATGGGATGGGGAGGGAGGTGGGAGGGGGGGATCGGGATGGGGAACACATGTAAATCCATGGCTGATTCATGTCAATGTATGGCAGAAACCACTACAATATTGTCAAGTAATTAGCCTCCAACTAATAAAAATAAATGAAAAAATAAAATAAAATAAAAAAGAAAAAGATTAAAAAGAAAAAAAAAGCAGTAGATGAAACCTAGCACTCCCTGCTTCAAAAGTGTTTTCAGATGCTTCAGTTCCTCTCCCTCCTGCTCAGTGTCAGGGCCAGCAGCTACTCCACACTACCTCCATCGAAAGACCCTCAGCCATCTAAAGGATGCTTTGTTTAAAAGGCAGTCAGTAGCTAGCTCTGCACCTTTAAAATGTGGCCAGGATCTGGACATGAAGTAGGAGATACTGTAAGCTATTCTGCCTTCAAAATTTGCAGCTTTGAACTAAGTGATGATGGGTATATGAGGATATTCTGTACTATCTTTGCAACTCTCTGGTAAATGTCAGATTATTTCAAAATAAAAAGTTCTAACAAAGGAGTTCTTCCGAGAGATTACTCAGTAGTAGTGTTTGTTTGCTCCATAGACCTGCACAGGCTGGGGAGTGAGTTTTCTTAAAAATTGATGGCAGATGGGATTAAAGGAAAGAAATATTACATCTGGCTTCCAAGTGAGAGTCCCCAACATATTTTTAAAAAGAAAGAAAGAATTCAAAGAAAAGCATGCTATCAGCCTCTGAACCAAGCATTCCCGGCAGAGCTGCACGGGCCACTCCTGCCTGTGGCACTGGGAGCCACACGCTGCGGCCCTCAGGTCAAGGTCTAGGCTAACGAGGAAAAACTGCTGCGTTTGGGAAAACTGTCCAATTCAATGGGCCATTCGTAAGTAAAGCAGATGCTAATCAACTGGTAAGTCATTAAGTGATGCTGAAATGATTTTACAATAGCTTCACTAAGTCACAAGTTTTTTAATACACAAAATAGCTTATTTTAGGGATGCATTTTATAGAAAGGAGCTCACTTTTATCAAGAATTGATTTAATGTTATTAAATCAGTGATGAACATCCTCTCAAGCACTTTTCATAGTACTTACTGAGTGAACATAAACTTTTAATTAAACTAAATAAAGCATGTGTGAAGAACTCCAATTCCAAATTGGCAAATTTGAAACACTGCAACAGAATAAAAACGGCCAGTCCACTAATAGGAACTCTCCCATCTAAGTCAGACGAAAACAAGGCATTCCCTAGCTAAATACAAATAACTTTTGACTCCTTACCCAAAACAGGAAAGGTAAAGTAATAGCATGAAATTGAGCAAAATAGTGAAAGTTAAAGTTGGACAGTCGTCTCCGACTCTTTGTGACAGAGGAGCCTGCCTGGCTCTTCTGTCCATAGAGTTCTCCGGGCAAGAGTACTGGAGCGGGTTGCCATTTCCGTCTCCAGGGGATATTTCTGACCCAGGGAGCAAACCCAGGTCTCCTGCACTGTAGACAGATTCTTTATCAACTGAGCCAACAGGGAAGCCTAGCAAAATAAGCAAATCAAAACCTGAAAAAGCACTAAAATAATAACACCTCCCAAGAAACAAAGTGATTTTATAAAAGTTCTTATGTGGAAAGGAAAAAGGCTGGCTATTTTAACAAAATGGACACCTTGGAGTGAGTTTAAAAAATAGTACGGCTTAAACTTGGCTTGTTATTTAGCAGTATTTAATATTTCCTCAGTAAAACAGTGTCATAGATAGCAAGCTTCTTGAGTTCTCAGAGAATAAGCCAGAACTAAAGACAGAACCTTGATGAACTCATAAATACAGCTGGTATACTAGAAAACCCGTATGTTATTAAATGATTGAGGCAAAGGTGTATTCGGGTATGTATGAAATGTTTCAAGGCCCCATTGAATATAAAGAACAAAGTATTCTTAACCACTTTGAACACTTTTAAAATTAAAAAAAAAATTCTATCAAACTATTCTTTATACTTACACAAGTATTTTCTGTCGTTTTGCAATACAACATGTTGTGGAATACAAAACACTGCAAGTACAGACAGTTGGGCCATGTGAAATAAGTAAGACACAGCAGAGGAAAATAATATCCTGTACCACAGCAGACCTATAAGGGAACGTGATAACAGGCCACCATCCTTGCTGTGTTTTAAGCAAGCACATTACAGGGGTTCATAAATAGAAAATTGGTTTAGAAACTCTGAGGTAAGCTTCTTATTTTACTCTTCACTGCTTGACTCATGCTGGATATCCAAGCCCAGTTATGATCTCCACATCTGAAAGGGAACGCAGAGAAATAAAAGGGAAGGAAGCCCACACAGATGATGAAAGGGTTGGAAAAAGAAGAAAGACCCAGAGGAGAGAAGTATTCAGGCTGGGAAGAAAGAGCTGAAGGGATACTTTTTAATGTCCTTGAAATATAAGGACCATTATATTGAGAATGGTAACCAGCTGTTCCCCATATCTATTTAGGGCAAACCAGAAGAAAATGGCTTAAATCAAAGCAGTGACAGATTTGGGTTACTAAGGGAAATTGTGAAGTCTTTTCCAGAATTATTTAAAACTAGACAGATATTTAATGACCTAAGGTGGTTAACACAGAGGAGTGAGAACTACAATCTGATTTCCAAGGCTCTTTTAAATGCTAATTTCTACGTAACTTTATCAAGACATATTAAAATGCACACAGAACTATTAGATATCATTGAACACAGTCAAATATTCTGAATTATAGAAAGCAATGAAAACCGCTTGGGATTAAACCATAATGTGAGACACTGGAAAAGATTTCTAACCACAGGATTCTTCAGCTTTGTGGAACTATTCATCACCAGCAAGGGACTGTAACAGTAAAACCTTGTAAAACACCTTGTAAAAGTACTGTGCTGATTTAAAAAAAAAAACAACTGTGTAAATAATCTGATACAATTCTTAGACATATTAGATGCTCAGTTAATGTTAGTTCTCTTTCACTCCCTTAGATGCAATATATACGGTTTTGGATTTTCCAAAAGGAAGAAACATATATACCATGAGACTCCCCTGGACTTTTGCTGTCGTTCACCTTAGTCACAGAACCAAAAAGCAGGAAAGTACAAGTACCAGCCGTCAAAAAAGACCTCTCTCCCCTTCTCCATTCTGTAACTTCCCTCCTTTCCTCTTCCTGTCTCTCATTTTTTCTCTGGAGTTCACAGGTCTGAGTCTTATTTTGAATATCATGTTACTATAGTATAGGCAAATTATGATAAATCAAAAGGAATCCACATTTTCCATTACAGGCCTTCACAGCTCATTTTTTAAGTGATCCATGACAAGCTCAATGCTGGCATAATCTGAAGGCTTCTGAGGTGTTTCAGCATTCAGAAAACACAATTTGGAGACAGATTCTCCAGGAGCAACTAACTCTGCAAACCCCAGGACCTATGCTGCCTGACTGGAGAGTCTCTACTGATAATTAAATAAAAGAAGAATTATGGTTCACATCTTTTAGCCTTGTTATCTTGTTGCTTGGTAACTAGTGTTACTTCTGCACTCTGATCACTTCACAGAAGCTACAGTAAAATTATTCTAGCATGCAGTTCACCTGGTGATTTTCACATCAAGAGTGGGAGAAAGTTTTCGTCACAGGTTTAGGGATAATCTTTTTAAAAAGCTAAACCTTTCTGAGAGTCTGTAACCTACCCATAAAAAAATATGTTATCAAATTGAGTATGTTTTATTCCCTTCAAAATAAAAAGGGTTTGGGTTTGGTGGGGTTTTTTTTTAATGGAACCAAACAGTAAAATATTTTAAGGACAGGAAAATATTGATAGTCAGTTGATTTGGCTATAAACACAAGAAATTATTTTCCTGTCTATTTTTATGAATAAATCATTCCATCATCTGTAAAACAAATTACATCTCTCAAAAATCATCTTATTTCTCTAAGCAACTAGTATTATGATCCAGCTTTTTGTTAGAGAAATTTTACATGTAGTCAAAAATATTTTTTTGATTCCAGAGAAATTAAGATCAGTGATCATTTCTCTGCAGTGAAAGAATACAGTGTTTATACATTTAAATACATTAATTGTTCACTGAATTATATCAGGCTCAGAACTGAAAGAAGTGCTTAAAATACTGGTCCTCTATTCCAATTCAATTAGAATGCAGGACAGGCAGAACTAGTAGAGAAGACAAGACTGGATATGGTCAAAGATAAAAGGTAAGAGATACAGGTTGGAATGATTTAACTGGGAGCTGACTGAATGAACCTAAGTAGAGTGCACCAAGGAATCACTGTGGTCTGATGTCTTCCAAACGTCCTGCACCCTGGATCCAAAGTGTCTGAATGACCCAAATGTCACAGGGTATGTACATAGATAAATGAAATGCAACCTGCTAGTACAAGTAAAAAGTTACAGATATGAGAGAGAGACGCATATGTGAGAGTTCTCATAAATGAGAATAAACATCCCAGAAAATAAACAGGAATTAACTTTTCATTCGCGAGTAAAAGCAACCCTGGGTTTTGGTATGGCACTTATTTTTACTTTAATGCCACAAGTGGAGAAGGGCAAACCTGTACTTTTATCTTTAACTATGTATTTCCACAGTCTGATGTTGATATGAGAAGTAAAATATAGAAAGAAATTAGGGTACTTAGAAGGTAACAGTTTAAAGTTCCAACCTTTTTGGTATACCAGATCTCAGAATTACAGATTTGCAGAGACATTTCAGGGTACTTTAAAAACTAGTATACTTTTACAAGACATTCATATATTTGTGAATAAATCTGTCATTTTTTAAAAGGTCAAAAGATTTCAATGACATATATGTAGACTAAAACTGATTAAGCTGTATTTATTTACTAGGATACAGGACATAAGCTAGAAACTCATCAACTAGCCTGATGAAAGAGGACAATTCTAGAACTTAAGAGGACAGGGTATTGATAACTAGTAAGTCCTTGTCTGGGTTTTGATTCCCATCAGGTCTCTGGCACAAACTCAAGATGTGCAAACGGTTCTTTAAGGCTGAAGGGACAAAAGCCAAGGAAGTAAAGCTGTAAATACAGAGATAACCTAGGCTCCCAGGACTTTGAGGCCACATGTTTCTGACCCACTTGAAGAAGACAAGAAACACCTTACTCTTTGGCACTTACCTGAAATTACTATGCAAAACATATAAACACACACACACACACCCCATCACTCCCAAGTGTCAATTATTTATTTTCTTCATCTATTGTGGGAAGATGAAAATAGAGGGGTTATAATTAAGGGATAAATATTTTAACTGGCACAGCAAACAGCCTTGGTAGAAGGTGCCTTAGTGACCAAAAGCCGAAGCGAGTCTTAGCACCTTGTGTGGCCGCAGTTCCACCCCATGGACTGCTTCTACTTGCCTGTCGCTGCATTTCAGCTGCTGCTGCCACTACAACTTCAGAAGCTAGATGAGGAAACGAAAGAGGGGGAAGGCAAGTTTGTGCTATTTTCAGAGAAAATACAGAATCACAGACTGCCGACTTAAGGTATACTAAATTCATTCTGAGAAATGGGAAACTGCCCTAATAAGAGGTAGAGATATTGATCCAAGTGCACAACTCCTACAAAGAGATCGAACATTTCTCTAATGTGTGTCTTTTTCTGGGTTAATTCTGAAGTGTGTTCTCCACATAAATACTTTCCAGCAAATACTCTTTGAGATCTAAGTCCTGTGGAGTGGCCAGAAGTTTTGTTTATAGTAGTTTTAATGTCTCTGTGCGTGTGTGCTCAGTCAGGTCTGACTCTGCAACCCCAGGGACTGGAGCCCGCCAGGCTCCTCTGTCCATGGGATTTCCCAGGCAAGAATACTGCAGTGGGTTGCCATTTCCTTCTGCAAGGGATCTTCCCAACCCAGGGATAGAACCCATGTCTCCTGTGGCTTCTGCATAGGCAGGCAGATTCTTTACCACTGGCGCCACCTGGGACGCCGTTAACATTTAGTAATTTGTTTATAGTAGGTTTACTTCTTAATATCTATTTGAGATTTTAGGCTTTGATAAATTTACAAAAAATTTACTTGATTAAATATATGTTAACATTTCTACATCTAATATTTATAAATATATAAATATACATATCATCTGTTTTTTTAATCTGCTGTATCATGTATTTAAAGTTGAACATATATATATGCATGTATATACATGTATGTATAATAATGAATATATATTTTAGAATTTCCCAACTTATCCTTTGTAATACACTTTAAAAACACTAACATGAGCATGAATAACGCCACTAAATCTCCCATTTTTACATAAAGTCTTTCAATGGAAGCTGTAACAAACTTAAAATACTGAGGAATTCAAACTCTATGCTCAAGGTAAAATATCTACCTATATAGGTGTGAACATATTTCTGCTTAAGACTTTGTGCCTATTTGAGCTAAAAACTGAGTTCATAAAGTTTGGCCTCAAGGCAACTGCAAAACTAAATTGAAATAATATAATAATATTGGTTTACAATGAAGTAGTTATTCCCCAAAGATTCATATCAGCTTGAAACTAGCCTTTGAGTTGATCTATGAAAATAAACGATCTAGGAATTTATTTTTAATGGCTATCACAGTGAAACAAACCCTACAGTCAGCTTATTAGAAGCTAATCACTGGGTCTTCACTAACTCTCCACTATGTCATCTCTTTAGCCTACATATACTTCATTCTATGCATATGAAGAATATCTGAATATTAAATATTTTTTCAAGGTGAAGAGGTGTGATTTCTAATTTGTTGCTAGTTGCAATTTAAAAAAACTATCATTTCCACTAAATATACTTTTCTCTCATTTTATTTTCCTAGTTAAAAAGAAGTGTTCCTTCATTTCCTAAGTATAGCATATACTTTCTAGGTGTGACAGATTTGAGATGTCATATGAGGGCCTTGTCAAAACATCTACCCCCACTCTACTGAAGGAAGTCTGAACTTCCATTATACTTTTATAAATTCATTATTTTGCTTAAGTTTTTGAACATCCTCAAAGCACAAGTATTATCTGGAAAGGAAACTCATTATTCATCCTCACACACTTACACTTGACTGCGTGTGAATTTATCAACGCACGACAGTAAACTTTTCAGTAAAGGCTATAGTCATCGACCCCTGAGGGACAGGGCAGCCACGAGGAACACCTGAGGCAGCCAACCATTAACTGTGACCCACCTGAAAACACGCCCAAGACCCAGCCAGGAGGATGGCATTCGTTAGCCGTTATCTTAGATTACTCGTTATCTTTAGAGTTAGGTTCAAGTTCACAGGGTTATATTTTAAAGCTGATAAGAGCAACAGTGTTTTCCAAACTGGATGCTAAACTAGATATTGTACAAGTACACTCCTATTTAAAGACTACAATGCTTCTTAAATACAACTGCTGGCAAGAGTTATATGCCATTACTTCTTTTACCTCAAATTAGACATTTGAACATTATAGACAATTTGAGGGTGCACTCAAGTAGCACTGAGACACTAGCTACCTTTCTAGTAATAGCAAAAGGCTCCTCCTTCTGTTTCTCTAATTCTAAACCTGCAAAAGCTCAACTGTCTGTGAAAACTTTAATTCTATAATTTAATTTATAGAAAATAATAACAAAAATTTTACCCATTCCCACGTTTAAACCAATATTAATATTTTGCCATATTTGTTTTCAATCTCTTTTGCTTCAAGAAAGGAAAGAAATTCATGCTTTTAGGAAATATCCTCAATTCCTATAGAGCACTACCATCTTAAGACACTATAGTAGTTTCTGTGATAAGATGGCTTTGGAAAATGAACTATCTACCTCCTTCTTAGAAATTCACAATGATGTCACTACGTATTGATTCTGAGACATCCTGGAGTAAAAAATACATATTTAAATATTTAACAAAAGTTTCCCAAATTCACCTGGACAAATACCTCTCTTTTCTTAGACTGTGATTTCCAGAGCATCACTGCCCCATAAAACACCAGCTGGGAGACCTTGCTTTGGAGTAATTTTGAGAGTCATTAAGCTTTACACACACACACACACACACACACACACAGCTTTCACCATTATTTTTCTCTGAAAAACTCAAAGCTCAGAGAAAAGGCCACACTCTTGTCACCTCACAAGAGTCGAAAGTTATCAAAGAGTTTGTTTCCAGATTGCCTCAGGTATTGACAAAAAGCCTCTCAGTGTGTATCTGCAACTGTTCCATCTCAGTTGTTTTCTATGGCATAGTGAAAATATGGATCACAGATGAATCTGTTATACTAAACTCACTCTATACTTCAAACCAAGTCTTTGGCTTTTGGGAATAAAAACATGAATTTGAAGAGCAGAATACCATGCTATTACGTGGCACAAAGAAATGGTCTGTTATTTGACACTGTCTTGTCATTTGATGAATGTTGGACAAATCATAAGAAATCACCTCCAGGCTAAAATCTTTCCTTTTAGATATTTAATAAAGTGACTGCATAAAAACAAACAACATCCAAGAAAGCGTACCAGTGAAATAAGGACGGACACTCGCTGAAGAACAAAATGTTCAGTTTCATGTGTTCCTAAAACTAAACCCCTACAAACTCATGCTTGGTTCCATTTAGAAGTATTTTGTGAACCAAAAGAAAAATAACCCAATGATACTGCTATGAACACATAAAAGTGAACAAGTGAACAGAGTTCATAAAGTTCCCATTATTTTCATTTTTCTAGAATTAGAAGTTTGAAAGGATTCCTGTAAAAGAATAAATTTTTCCACCCTATTTTAAGTGTTCTCTTCTAGCATTTCACTGAATAAACCACTGGAATATGTCTTCCCTATCTCTCTTAGAATGGCACTCATTGTTACAAATTAAGAAGGAAAGGTAAACATCTCAGAAAGTAATAAATTCTAATTAACAAGTAGTTCATATTTTCCAGAACTGTTGATCTTTTCTATCCATCTTTAAGATCACTTAGAAATAGTATCAATAACCAAAGAAAATGTTTATAAACAAAACAAAATGTAAGAGACAAAAATTCCACCTTGCTGGCAGAAAAACTGTCTTGGCTAGTCTCTACACAATATGAATTTTAAAGATACAGATGGTAAAATAAATGATTTAAAACTTTTATAGAAACCTCTTGGAGAATTTAGTATAATGAGTTTTATGAGTGTGCTCATAATTAAGTTCTCAAAAATTTCAAGGACTTGATAGTACTTGAAACTGATGTTATAAAATTCTTTCATTGTTACTTTTATTATGCACACAAGCAAAAGAAAAACAAATCTTTATCTTTAAAAGTGAGTGTTGAGATAAAACGAAATTGTGTGCGTGTGTGTCAATACATCTTGAAATGATTCCACTAACTCTCCATGTTCTAGTTTTAAATTACAAAGGCAGTGAGAGGAGGATTTACTTTGCATTCCTAAAATCTTTGATTATTGGATAGAAAACTATTCATATCCTTATTATTATCATTATTTCCTTCTGTAATAATATTAAATAACATCTTAAAGTTATAAGGCAATATTAAAGTTATAGTCGGACCAGTGGCCTTAGATACATTGCAAAACTAAGAGAATTATATCTTATATATCATCGTTATTTATGCTGATAACCTTTAAATATTGTATCTTTTTTTTTTTTTTTTAAATATTGTATCTTGCCTTTGAGCTTCCACTAGCTTTTTTTAAAACAGTCTTCGATAAAATTAACTTGTTAAGGGACATAACTTGGAAAAGACATACTTTTAGCCAATATGTAAGAATTATTTTTCAAGCAAAATGCAAACAAAAGACAAGACACAAATACAATTTTAGACAAAAGCACTTAATGACAAATTATTTAATTTTAGAAAGAAAACTAAGTAACATTGAACATTAAGAAAAGCTGGTGAACACCTAAATGAGTAAAAGGAACAGATAACAATTTAAGAAAAGTATACGCAAGCTATTATCCTCGTGCAAAAAGTGGAGTGACAACTAAATACAGGATAAATGAAAACTGCTTATGAACAATTAAAATGATTATACAGTCTTGTACACCTGTCATCTTCTAATCTCCTAGCATATTATATCCATTAATCCTCCCGGCATTAGTCTGAAACAGGATGAAAGGCAACACAACTCATATAGAACTAAATAGAGTTTATAAAATTGAGCAAGCCAACTCCAAAATTTTAAGAGGCCACCCTTGAGAGGAATAAGGGAGAAAGAAATCTCTAATATTCTTGTTCTCATTTTTTAACATCTAGTTCAAACCCTAAATTCAGGCAACACTGTGAGAGTTTTTCTTTTCATAACATCTTTGGTCAATATTTTATTCTGCTATTGATGTAATTCCTCTGGTTTTAGAATTTCTTTTTCTTTTCAATGAAATGTTAAAATCATTGACTTTTTCAGACTTCGACATGCTAAATCTGTTTTCCACTCATCTGATCCCATTTTGCATTTTAAAAATATATGTTTTCCTCATCAAGCTTTCTAATTTCCAAAAGATCAATCTCTGAAAAAAAAAAAAAACACATCAAAATCCTCTTTAATAAACTTAAGATGTAGGATTAAGAATGAATCATATCAAATGAAAAATAGAGCAGGTAAGAATTCTCAAGATAGAAAATGAGAGAGAGTCTTAAATGAGTAGTACCTAAATCCTGTGTAAATCTAACTACATTTTTTAAAAAGATGAATGGCTAAGAAGGTGAAGGCACATCACATTTCTGGAAGGTTTCACAGATAAACAGGGATCATTTTTGCAAAGTAGAAGCAGGATTCGATGAAGAATCTATGTTTTCACATCGTAACTCTTGGCTATTTAGTTTTTATTCATAAAGGTAAATTACTTAAATAATATAAAATGCTGTTTTAAAATAAGTATATGCCAACTCTTTGCTCTGAATCAAATTTACTTTGCCTAAAAAGGAGCAAGTCTTTATGCCTTTCTAAGCCACTAACATGAAGTAAAGCAGTCTAGCCCTAAATAGTTCACAAGTAGCTATTAATAGGGTTAATCTGCTTATAACAAATCACTTTAAAATTTATCACCAGCAAACATCTCTGGCGTGACCATAAAGCACTGGATACAGTGTGGGCACCTTCATTGTCCATAACTTAATTCTTTCACAGTGATCCTAAATACGCTTAAAAACCTAGAAGATGGGCTTCCCTGGTGGCTCAGTAATAAAGAATCCACCTGCCAATGCAAGAGACACGGAGCCGATCCCTGATCCCACAAGCAGTGAGGCAGCAAAGCCCGTGCACCACGACTGTTGAGCCTGTGGCTCTACAGCCTGGAAGCCCCAACCCCCGAGCCCACGTGCCCCAACTACTGAAGCCCTGGCACCCTAGAGCCCGTGCTCCGCAGGAAGAGCAGCCACGGCAACGAGAAGGCCACGCACAGCAACTAGAGAGTGGCCCTCGCATGCCACTAGAGGAAAGCCCGTCAGCAACCAAGACCCAGCACAGCCAAAAATAAACAAATCATAAGCAACGGGAAGATGATCTCCTTACATCCTTTAACATATATATACACGCCTATGTCTTCCCACCTCTATAGAAGACATTTTATATCATCATAAAAGGATACCTTGATTTGGTTGGTTGGAGAAAATTTAATTTCTCTCTTTCTCTCACTAAAGACTCCCATGAGTTCTGTCTTCCAAATATATCAAAAATCCAACCATTTCTCACTACCGAGTAACTACCCTACACAAAACATGATCTCTTGCTTGTGTTATTTCAATCACTTCCTGACTATGCCGATTGTTTATGCTGTTCTCTAGTATAATTTGCGTTTCACACAATAGCTGGAGTGATCTTTTAAAAATATGTAGCTCATAGAAAATCCCAAAGAATATACTAAAATAAGGTATAGGATACAAGATCAACAGACAAAATGCAACCATATTTCCATATGCCAGCAATGAAGATATAGAAACTCAAATTTTAAAAATACCACTTATAATTGCTAAAAATAAAAAAAGTGGATTCCATAGTACAAATATAACAAAACATGTATAGGACTGGCACGCTGAAATTAAAAACAATGATGAAAGAAGTCACAGATCTAAATAAAAGGAGAGACATATTCATAGACTGGAAAATTCAAAAAAGACGTTAATTCTCCTCAAATTGATCTACAAATTTAGTTCCTATTAAAACCCTAGTTAGATTATTTTTGTAGATATTAGACAAGAGGATTTTAAAATATATATGGAAATGCAAAGGAGGAGACTAGCAAAAATAATTTTGAAAAAGAAAATAAATGGGAAGAATAGTTCTAAGTGACATTAAAATGGAGAGTAAGTCAGACACTGTGGTACTGGAGAAGAGTCAGAATCAGTGGAACAGGATAAATAACCCCAAAATAGATCCACAAAATATGGTCAACTGATTTTTGAAAAAGGTATGAAAGCAACTGCATGGAAGAAGGATAGCCTCTCTTCAACAAAAGGTGCTTGAGCAATTAGATACACAAAGGCAAAAAAAAAAAAAAAAAGCCTCAACCTAAACCTCTTAAACAAAAAATTAACTCAAAACGAAAACTTCAAAAATTAAGAGAATATTTTCAGGATCTAAAGCTAGACAAAAAGTCTAAACAAAATGTTTTAGACTTGATACCAAATACACAATCTATAAAAGAGTGATAAATAGAATCTCATCAGATTACTTTCACTCTGTGCAAGAACCTCCCCGCTGTTAAGAAGATGACAAAACATGCTATAGAGGCAGAAGAATATATTTGCAAACTTCATACCTAACAAAAGATTAGTAATTACTGTACAATATTCAAAGAACTCTCAAACTCAACAGTAAAAAACAAGTAGTCTAATGAGAAAATGGTACGTCCAAAATACACTAAGAACTCTTACTATTCAACAATAAAATGAACAATCTTATTTAAAAATGGGCAAAAGATATGAACAGATATCTCACCAAAAAAGATATACAACTGGCAAATAAACATGAAAAGATGCCCAATATCAGGTATCATTAGTAAACTGCAAATTAAAACAACAATAAAATACACCATGCACCTATGGGAATGATCAAAATCCAAAAATACACCACCAAATGCTGGCAAGGATGTGAAACAACAGGAACTCTCATTCACTGGAAATGGGGAAGAAAAAGAGTACAGACACTTTGGAAGTTAGTTTGGTGGTTTCTTATAAAAATAAGCATATGTTTACCACATGATCCAGGAATTGTACTCCTTAAAAGAGCTGAAAAATCCAAACAAAAATCTGCACATATATTTTATAGCAGCTTTATTAATAATTTCCAAAATCTAGAAGCAATCAAGACGTCCTTCAGTAGGTGAATGGATAAACAAACTATGGGTCATGCAAAGAATGCAATAGTCTTCAATGCTAAAATGAAATGAACTATCAAGCCAGGAAAAGCCACAGAGTAAACATGTGTTGTTAGTCACTCAGTCGTGTCCGACTCCAGCCCAATGGACTGCCAGGCTCCTCTGTTCATGGAATTCTCCAGGCAAAAATACTGAAGCGGGTTGCCATTTCCTTCTCCAGAGGATCTTCCAGAGCGAGGGATTGAACCCAGCTCTCCTGCAATGCAGGCAGATTCTTTACCATCTGAGCCACCAGAGAAACCAATCTGAAAAGGTTATGGACTGTGTGATTCCAACTATAAGACAGCCTAAAAGGCAAAACTGTGGAGACACTAAAAAGATCAGTGGTTTCTAGGGTTTGCGGTGAGGAGGGAAGGATGAATAAGCAGAGCACAGAAGACTTTTAGGGCAGTGAAACTACTCTGTAGGAAACCATAAAGATGAATACATGTCATTACGCATGTGACCATACCCACAGAATGTACAGCACCAAAAGTGATCCCTCATGTAAACTATGGGCTTTGGGGGACTATGATGCGTCAGTGTAGGTTCATCAATTGCAACCAATGCACAACTGTTACAGCATGTTGATGGTTGCTGAGATGCACACACTGGGGCAGGAAATATACAGAAAACCTAACTGCTCTAAAAAATAAAGTGGGCGAATAGTCAGATAAACAAACATTCATCTTATGGACACAGACAGGCTTTAAAATAAGAAAACTGCCTTTTTGCAATAACATCATACACAACACTCCCAGAACTTTGTATATATCCTCACATTTTATATTAATAAAATGAATCCTAACATTTCAAAGAAACTTGTGAAGAAAATTGTATTCAGTCCACCGAGTTCTGTTTTCTCAAATACTACTGATAATAATAGCATTCTCATATGAAACACCCCGCTGCTTTGGTTCTGATACACACACATGCAGAAAACGTGACGTGTTACTCCTTAAGACTTGAAGAATTTATTCTGAACACTTACTGTATTTCAAGCCAATTTCAGTAATACATATAAACATATAGAGGCTCACCATACCCATGCACACACATACATAGTATCCTTTCCTTGTTATTTCCCAGTGAAGGGGGGAAAAGCTTTAGTTGATCAATATACTTAATCACTTAGTTTTATTTGGTAGAAATAACGAACTATCATGTTAACAAGAACTTTTTACTCTCAAAGGAAGGTGCAGTAATGTGAAAAGTTGATTATTGCTCATTTTTTAAACGCAGTTATTTTCATATCAGAGCCTAACATATTAAGCATGCTAACAAGCAATTCATTTAGATCATCTTCCTCAGAAATACCTAATAAAGTCACACATGTTCTTTGAGCTTGAACCATCATATCTGGCTTATAATATTCAAATTGTAATGAATCTGATTTTATTATCTAATTTATTTGCACCAACTATTTTCTTAAAATCTCTATACTAAAACAACTACAAAAATTAAAATTAAGCTATGCTTACATAGCCAAAACCCAAAATATGAGAAATAAAGAACCTACTTTATTAGGTAGGTTAATAAATATAGTAAATAAAAATATATATTTAATAAATAAAAATAAGAAATATATATAAAATAAATAAATATAATAAATAAACCTATTTATTATACTAATAAGTAGGATAAGTGAGTTCAAGTGGAATGTTGAATATTTTAATAGGCATGTTTGTTAGAAGATCTCATGAAACTATTTGTTTAAAAGATATTTAAAATCTAGAATTCTATCATATTTTTCCAAATAGGTATTTATTAAAACCTCTGGAAACCATGATCACTTCTATCACTGGCCAGCTGATCTGGACATAGGAAACATCACCCTCTGGCCAACTGCAATCTGCCTTGGGCAGGGGTGGGGGTGTACTGCAAATGAAACACTCCAACCAGGAAACGATATTTCAAACGAAACAATCTCTGTACTCACAGGTATCTTTTCAACTTTGAACTGTATGGCATATATTCACTTAAACATCAACTTAGGATTTGGAGGTAAATAATATGAGTTATCCCACTCCAGTACTCTTGCCTGGAAAATCCCATGGACAGAGGAGCCTGGTAGGCTGCAGTCCATGGGATCGCTAAGAGTCAGACACGACTGAGCAACTTCTCTTTCACTTTTCACTTTCGTGCATTGGAGAAGGAAATGGCAGCCCACTCCAGTGTTCTTGCCTGGAGAATCCCAGGGAGGGGGGAGCCTGGTGGGCTGCCGTCTATGGGGTCGCACAGAGTCGGACATGACTGAAGTGACTTAGCAGTAGCAGTCTCTGAGTTTCTTCGGCACACTGCCAAAGAAGAGAGGTCCTTTTAATCTTCATAGTATTTAAATTTATACAAATAGATTTAGAGATATACATATAAATTCACAGCACACAGACATACATTCATATCCTAGTCACAGGGGGGAAAAAGGGACCCATAAATCTGAGTCTAGTGATAATACATAATGTTAAGGAAAGTACTGGGAGTGAAATTCCATTTTCAAAAATGTTAAAAATCACCTGTTAGCCTAAGTATTAGACAAAAAGCATTAAACTATATTCCAATGTATTCCTTTCTCCTTTCCACCCTCCCTATTCCATCTCAGACTTAAACTGATAGCTAATATCTACATTTAAAGTCTCTTATGTCTATAGCTAACTTATACCAATTAGCTCCACATTCCAAATGATACCATAAAAGATGATGTGATGGAATATCTTACAGAGTGAATATGGTAAAATCCAGCTATTATGTAGGAATTAAGTCAAAAATAATACATATCTAGTGCTAAGGTAATAACAAATGCCATGAGACCATAAATTAATCACTACCACCGGACACAGAAAAAAATTGATGGGGTTTCATTCCAATACATTAGCAATAATTTCCAGTCTAGTAAAAGAAAAAAAAATCCTTCAAGTAAAATGGACACACACACACAGGCTTCACACACACACACACACACACACACACTCCTTCAAGTAAAATGGACACACACACACACACACACACACACACACACACACACACACACACACACACACACACACACACACACACACACACACACACACACACACACACACACACACACACACACACACACACTTCCCCCAGTGGCTCGGAGGTAAAGAATTTGCCTACAATGCAGGAGACATAGGTTCGATCCTTGGGTTGGGAAGATCCCCTGGAGAAGGAAACTGCAACCTGCTCCAGTATTCTTGCCTGGGAAATCCCATGGTGGAGGAGCCTGGCGAGCTACAGTCCATGGGACTGCAAAGTGCCAGTTACAACTGAAGGACAACAATGGTATAGTTTACTTGATTGGCAGGCAAGATTCAAAACCAAATTAATATTTGAAAAAAGCAGCACTTTTGCAAAGAATGTGAATTTCTAAGATCTATGACAGCACTCTAAAGCAAAAGCACAAGAGATTCAACAGTCTGAATGCCTACACCTAGAGCTTGCCCTGGATCACGATACAGATAAAGAGGGACTTCCCTGGTAGTTCAGTGGCTAAGAATCTACCCTGCAACGCAAAGGACCTGGGTTCAATCCCGAGTCATGGGACTGGGATCCCACATGCCACGGGGCAACAGAGCATGTGCCACAACTAGTATATACGCCACAACGAGAGTCTGTGTGCTGCAACACAAGACCAGCGTGATGCAACCAAAGGCCGACACAGCCAAATAAATAAATATTAAAAACATTTTTAATAAAGGATACAAATGAGATAGAAGTTTGACAATCTCTAGGTCCAGGTAGGAAAGGGTGGGTATAAGGAATTAGGAAACTGGGATTAATATATACACAGTATTGATACCATGTGTAAGATAGATAACTAATGAGAAACTGCTGTATAGCTCAGGGAATTCTACTCCAAGCTCTACGCTGACCTAAATGGGAAGGAAACGCAAAACGAGGGCACAGCTGATGTGTACATCTATATGTACATGCATGATTCATGTACATATGTACATGAATATGTACAGCTGATTCACTCTGCTTCACAGCAAAACCCGATACTGTAAAGCAAGTTCAAGGCAATAAAGATTACTTTTAAAAAGAGAAGTCTACTGAGAGCTTACTTTGGGCCCAGCAAGGTACTCAAGTACTCAGCACTGGACATACACTTCGTGCTGCAAGGCCCCCAGTAACCCCGTGAGGTACACACAATGACCCCATGAGGTAACTCCTCCGATGTTACATACTGAAAGATGAATGCTCTCAATCACTCTTTATTTTAATCACCACTGTCACAGTCAACTCCCCAAAGCTTTTATTTTCATTATTTATAAGGCAAACATATTTCTCCTAAACTTAGAAAATGTAGCCATACTCCTTACTTTAGAGGCTTTCTGATTGCCTCCACATAAATTGCACCATTTGCAATATTTCACGAGAATACTAGTTATCACAGACCAACTTATTAGGTAATTGAATTAAACCATAAGAGATCATACTTTCATTAGTGCAAAACAGAAATTAGTAGTAAAAGATCAGTTTTTGGGGGAAAGCAAAGTTTCTTCAGAACCAAATACATGGGAAATTTTTAACTACTCCTCATGATGTAATGAAACAGTCTTCTGTGAGACAGACTCTTCTAACATGAAACGTATATTGTCTAAGAATCGGTGTTATATTAGACTTAAAAGAGAATTCCCTAACTCTACTAGAGTAAAGTGATCATACAGTCTGTCCTATGAAATAAATGGAGAGGTAAAACCATGTATGCAGGTTAGAAGACTTAATGTTAATAGGTCACTTCTCACAAAATTTATATACAAGTTCAAGGCCATTCAAATAATAATCCTGGTGGGTTATTTTTGTAAGAAATGGACAAGCCATTTCTAAAAGCTATATAAAAAATAAAAGAACCTAGGATAAATAAAACTAGTTTGAAAAAGAACAAAATTAGACAACATACACTATTTAATTAAGCCATAAATAAGACATTGTGGTACTGGCATAAAGATAGACAAATGAATCAGGCTACTGTCCAGAACTGACCCTCACATATATGGTCAATTGACTTGACAAAGGTGCCAAGGCAATTCAATGGGGAAAAGTCTTTTCAATAAAGATGCTGAAACAATGAGATAAACATGAAAAAGATGACCCCTGCCTTTACAAAAATAAATTTTAAAGGGATCAAAGACTGAATTTTAAAGCTAAGATAAATCTTCTAGGAGAAAACACCTTTGTGAAGCAAAGATTTCATAAGACACAAAACAGTAACTATGAAAGACAAAACTGATAAACTGGATTTTCATCAGGATTAAACATTTCTGCTCATCAGAAGACACCACTAGGGAAATAAATGAGCAAACTACAATCTTGGAGAAAACAGAAATACAAATAACCCCAAAATATTTAAAGAACAAAATCCCTAAACACTCAAAAGCAACAACAGAAAAGATGTACAAATGGTCAACAGATACATCAAAAGGTACTCAACATCATTAGTCATTAGGGAAATACAAACTAAAACCATGAGATACCACTTCACACTGACTAGAATGGCTAAAATTAAAACACTGACAATACTAAACATTGATGTAGAGTATCCAGCAACTGCAATTTTCATACATAGTGCCAGTCGAAAATAAAATGGTACAACCGCTCTGGAGAACTGTTTGGCAGCTTCTTAAAAAGGTAAATATACATCTTACCTAGGAACGAGCAATCCTACTTCTAAGTATTTACACAATAGAAATGAACAGATATTCTTGTACACAAATGCTCACAGCAGTTCTATTCATAAACTAGCAAAGAACTGGAAACAACTTAAATCCCTAAACAAGTAAATGGGTTCATACACTGATATAGTCAATATAGTGATGCAGTTGTATAATGGAATACTGTTCCTTGGCAATGAGAAAGAATAAGCAACAACATACGTGAGTCTCCAAAATGTTATGTTGGGTGAAAGAAGACAGACACAAAACAATACACAGTGTCTGTTTACTCACATGAAGTTCAAGAAGAGGCAAAAACAATACATGGTGATGGAGGCCAGAAAAAAGTTGTTTATGGGGGTGGTAACTGACTGGAAGGGACATAAGAAACATTATGTAGTGACAGAAAGCTGTATTTTGTTTGGGGAGGTGTCTACATAGATGGACACAACTGCCAAAGTTCATCGAATGACACACTTGGGATCTGTGTATTTTACTAGGTGTAAACTGTTTCTTAATGAAGGTATGTTCTAATCCACTATCTCATTTAATCTTCACAATAATCCTGTGATGGGCATAGGTGAAGATTAAATGAGATAGTGGATTTAGCTGTAATATCAGGGAGGAAGTGAAGTGACGTGAAGTCACTCAGTCATGTCTGACTCTTTGCAACCCTGTTGACTGTAGCCTACCGGGCTCCTCCATCCATGGGATTTCCCAGGCAAGAGTACTGGAGTGGATTGCCATTTCCTTCTCCAGAGGATCTTCCTGACCCAGGGATCAAACCCAGGTCTCCTGCAGTGTAGGCAGACACTTTACCTTCTAAGCCACAAGGGAAGCCCTGGTATCAGGGAGAACTAGGTTCAAATTTGAATTGCACATTTCTTCTCTGCATGACCTTGGAAAAGTTCCTTAACTTCTCAATCTCTTGGTTTCTTTACTTTGAATATGCAGATAACAGAAGTACCTATGCCCATCACAGGATTATTGTGAAGATTAAATGAGATAGTGGATTAGAAAACACTTAATAAAGTACATGAAATAAAAGTCAGCTAAAAAAACCTGCCTTATTATAATTAATTCATTATTAATCAAAACTTTCCAAAGAGCATGCCTAATACAATCATAGGTAAAGACATACTGGGTTTTCCATCTAAAACTAATTTCTTGCCACAGTAAGTTACAACAAAAAGCCTCTTATGGTATTATAGTTTTGATTAAAAAACAGTGATTATTGTAAAATTGCTTTCCAATGGACAATAGAGAAACACAGGATTGAATTTGCAGCAATAATAACTGTAGATTACAGAAAAAAAACAAAAACCCTCAAACCCATATTCAAATCATCATCCCTTCCTGCACTATTTCAAATAAGTCTCCTAACTAGTCCTGAAGCTTCTATTCTTGGATGTTTTCTCAATCTGCTACCCTACAGAAGCCAGAGTGACTGTTTTATAAACATAATTTAGACCATGTCATGCCCTGCTTAAGTTATTTCAATGGCTAAGCAATGCTCTCAAAATAAAATCGCTAAGACTCTCCATGGACCGCAAGGACCCTCCACGATGGAATTCTTTCTTACCTGTCCATCTTCAGTCAGTCCCCTCCACCGTTCCTAACGGCATGTGAATGAACCTTTCTGTCCTTCCAGCATGCCAAATTCTGTTTTATCTCCTGGCTTTTTCACTTGCCATTTCTTACGCTTCATATACTTATGCTCAACTTCTCCTCTGCCTGTAAGTCTCAATTCCTTGTCTTATCCTCAGAGAAACCTTTCCTGGCCACTGTCTGTGTAAAGCTGGCCTTCCAGGGTCAGTTTCTGTCACATCCCCTTGATACACTTACAAACTCCTGCACACAGCAGAGGTCCCTGTTCGCGGGCCATCTCTCACCACCAGACTATAAGCTTTATGAGAACAGAAACTGTTTCATTTTCACCCAGCATCCTGAGTCTCTCACAGCAGTAAGTGCTCAATACAGAATTGATATATTAATGAATCCATAAGGGTGGCTAATTTTCTCTTAACTTTTCAGCTAGTACTAACAGCAAATTTACCTCCACAACACACTCATTGTGAACTTTTTTCTAAGTTTATTTTTTTTAAAATTCTGTTAACTTCTTATTCTCATGTCTTTTGTCTGGGTAGTAGTTTGTTCTAAGTGACAAAATGAATTAAAATGATGAAGGCAAGGTCTCCTGAAATGAAAGAATTTCATATAAAGGCAGAAAGTACCTCCTATTTCTAAGAGATACTTCACTAAGACACTCACGAGTAATACTGGTCGTATCCTCTATTTCATTTGCTATAGGAACCTCTTCCATAAACTACAAACACAGATTGCAGAGGAATCGTTACCTTGAATAGGTTCATCAAGGACCCAATTACAGAGGAACCAAAACTGCAACATTAACAGAACCAGGCCTATAGTTGAGGTCCCTTTTTTATTTATATGACATTGCCTTACTGAAATTCATAGAATTCTGGGCCTTCCTATAATTCCCTCACCTGGCTACAGAAAGGATCAAACATACTGCTATTTAAATCACTTTTCCCAGAGCAACTTTCCTCTACTGGGTCTCCAATTCAACTCACTGACTTGACTCTTCTTCTGCAGAGTGAATGTATAATGGAGCTTTTTCTAATCTTAAGTAACCTTACGCCACTCACACACACAATGTACAAGGCACCAATTTACACCTTCTCTTGCCAACTTACATGACATTTAAGAGTTATCACTGAACTGGTAAAGTCTTATCAGAAAGTCACGTATTTAGCAGCTACTGTGGTGTCACATATTTCAAGTCACTGACTTAAAAAAATACAACATATATAACCCTTAGATGTTAAGTCATCAATTTCAATGCATTCACCAGTTGAGTCTTTGAGACATGCTACAAAAATCAAAACAGACTGACCGGCACTTCAACCTCTTTCCTATAAATATGCTCCCTCACTAAAGAAACACAGGAAAGCAAAAACATGCCACAAAATTAAAACACAGACAATGGACATAAAATAAAATGAAGGTTCAGAGACCTAGATTCAAAAACTAAGAGACCATAGGCCATTCATTTATCTGTTTAACAGCATTCCCAAGTCTTAAAAGAGCTCATCAAACCTTCCCTAAAGTCTGTTTCTCAGACTTTATAGAGATATAAAATTATATTTGCAAAAATTACTTCAAAAAGTTTAAGAGTACTATCAAAATGATGATTCTGCTACCACTAGTAAGTTTCCAAGGAGTAAAAAGTTAACAGTGTGACAGAAACAATTTTCGTAAATACTATGTAACATTATCTTCCTTAATCTAGTTATCCCTTGCCTCTTACTCCTCAATGGTAAAAAAACAAAAACACTTCAAAACATTAAAAGTAATCTAAGAAAAGGTTCTGAAAGAGATGGGAATACCAGACCACCTGACCTGCCTCTTGAGAAACCTGTATGCAGGTCAGGAAGGAACAGTTAGAACTGGACATTGAACAACAGACTGGTTCCAAATAGGAAAAGGAGTACGTCAAGGCTGTATATTGTCACCCTGCTTCTTTAACTTATATGCAGAGAACATCATGAGAAATGCTAGGCTGGAGGAAGCACAAGCCAGAATCAAAAGAGTGCTGGGAGAAATATCAATAACCTCAGATATGCAGATGACACCACCCTTATGACAGAGAGTGAAGAGGAACGGAAAAGCCTCTTGATGAAAGTGAAAGAGGAGAGTGAAAAAGTTGGCTTAAAGCTTAACATTCGGAAAACTAAGATCATGGCATCTGGTCCCATCACTTCATGGGAAATAGGCGGGGAAACAGTGGAAACAGTGTCAGACTTTATTTTGGGGGGCTCCAAAATCACTGCAGATGGTGATTGCAGCCATGAAATTAAAAGACGCTTACTCCTTGGAAGGAAAGTTATGACCAACCTAGACAGCATATTAAAAAGCAGAGACATTACTTTGCCAACAAAGGTCCATCTAGTCAAGGCTATGGTTTTTCCAGTGGTCAAGTATGGATGTGAGAGTTTGACTGTGAAGAAAGCTGAGCACCGAAAAATTGATGCTTTTGAACTGTGGTGTTGGGAGAAGACTCTTGAGAGTCCCTTGGACTGCAAGGAGATCCAACCAGTCCATCCTAACGGAGATCAGTCCTGGGTGTTCATTGGAAGGACTGATGCTGAAGCTGAAACTCCAATACTTTGGCCACCTCATGCGAAGAGTTGACTCGCTGGAAAAGACCCTGATGCTGGGAGGGATTGGGGGCAGGAGGAGAAGGGGACAACAGAGGATGAGATGGCTGGATGGCATCACTGACTCGATGGGCATGAGTTTGAGTAAACTCCGGGAGTTGGTGATGGACAGGGAGGCCTGGCGTGCTGCGATTCATGGGGTCGCAAAGAGTCAGAATGACAGTGACTGAACTGAACCGAACTGAAGAAAAGTTGCTGCTCTCTTTATCTCACTCCTTCTCACAAATTCCAGTCCTCTTTGTTAGGTTCACTGTTACTGTCATGCTGTGCTCAGACATGTCTGACTCTTTGAGACCCCAGGGACTGCAGCCTGCGAGGCTCCTCTGTCCATGGGATTTTCCAGGCAAGAGTACTGGCGTGGGTTGCCATTTACTACTCCCGGGGATCTTCCCAGCCCAGGGACCAAACCCATTGCCAGGTAGATTCTTTACCACCGCACCACCTGATGTTATAATAAGTTCATAGTTCTCTATGATCCTAGAGCCACAAACACTAGAGTTGTGCTCTCATCTTCACTCTGATGTCTCCACTGTGATGACGGATGGGTCCTTTCACTTCCTCGGGCCCAGCCTCCTCATCTTTAAAACTAGGCAACTGCGCTCCTGCAGGGGCGCCTCGGCTCCCGGGGCATCAGCGTCCACCATTCAGTGTCAAAACACCCAGCTATCACGGGACAGTGATGGAGTCCCTAGTGAGCTGAGCTCGTATGAACTCAGTAAAACTTTTAAACGAATTTGCCTTAAGTCAAAACAGCATTCATTCACAATGTTGTCATGGTATGGGAGTTCACATATCTTCACAAAGGTTAACCAGTAGACATGGATACAAAGACTTTGAAGAGTAATTCAATGACAAGGGCCCTGGGCTGCGATACGGGAACTTCTGAACTAGAAGACCTTTAAGAACTCCCCCATCCGCCCCGTGCCCTGTGTGATGACATGACATGATCCTATACAAAGGAGGGAACATAAGTTAAAAGATACAGTATCTATATTCACAGCTGAAATTTCAGCAACACCCACAGGGTAAGTTAATGAGTTAAAGCAAATGCTAGCTCTTCTGAATACTTCTCTTTAATATATCCCTTTTTAAAGACTTAAAAATGTTTCTTTCTATAGCTATCTTTCTTTGGCCATCTTTCAAATGTGACTTTTTACACAATATTCAAGCAAAAGGAGCAAACTTTGAGTTTTTATTAATCACTATGACGCCTCCTTTAAGAGTCCATGCCTACTTCTTTAAAACATAAGTACCTTGCCCATATAGCACGTTGTCTTCTAAAAAATGCATGTCAAGAAATCATGCTCTATGAGAAGTGCTACGCAATACAAATGAAAAAGATATATGAGTAGTTATTCCCCAATTTCCAAGTAATCTCAAAGAATAAAATTAATAAAAAATAAGTAATAAATATAAAGTAAAAGAGCCCATGTAGGGCAGATTTACCAAAACTATGCCCACTAAGAATGTATAAATTTTGAAGGGAAGCACAGGTAGATTAGGGGAGAGGCCTGAGAAAGAGGCTTCAGGTCGTTAGAGTTGTATGTGCAGAGAGACAGACTGAAATGACAGAGCAGCGTGTGAATGACTCCTGGTTATTCAGCAAACCAGCATCAAGAAAAGCGCCATTTCTTGAGGATTCTGGACATTTTCAAAGGAAATCTTTGTAACTCTCCCATGCACACCTGTAATAGCGGTTGCCTTATAACTATGGGAGGGGCTTCTCTGATAGCTCAGTTGGTAAAGACTCTGCCAGCAATCCAGGAGACCCCAGTTCGATTCCTGGGTCAGGAAGATCCACTGCAGAAGGGATAGGCTACCCACTCCAGTATTCTGGCCTAGAGAATTCCATGGGCCCATGGGGTCGCAAAGAGTCGGACACAACTGAGTGACTTTCACTTTCACTCTATTTATGGAAAAGAGTCTCAGTCCTTAGTGTCTGTTCTCCTGCAAAAGCGCTTTCTCTCCGGTTAGTTTTAAAATGTCTAGGCATGAACACCACAGATGAGAGAGCAAAGAGGAAACTAAATGCTGGTCTGATTTTAAAAAAAAACTGTTCTCAGCAAGTACCTATCTTTCTTAATTGCCACACTGAACATCAGTTTTATTCCTACTTATTTCAGCTACTTTTAAATGAGTTAAATGAGCTAAAAATCCACAAGTAAAGAGAATAAGAGTCAAGGGATGAGGGAAAATCATAAATTTAAATACAATTTCCATAATGCTGAAATTACCAAAAGTTAATTTGCCACTCTGTTGAAAGTTCAACTAACACTCTAAAAGCAGAGACAGAGAAAAAAATAGAGTTTCTAAGCATGTTTTTACTTAAAGGTAAAGGGCCATTTCACTTCTTAAATATAGAAATATATGCTCTGCTCAAGCACATAGTTTTTAAAGTATGAAATTATATAAGTGGCATTTTCTTCATGAGTAAACTCTGATGCATACATATAATTATAATAGGCCTTTTCATAAGGTTATTACTTGACATCTGCCTTTTAAAACACACAGCACAAAGTAACTGTGTTCATGACTCAACCACTGGTAAGCCAAAGAGTAAGCCAAATATGTACAAATGAGAACAAGTTTCCATTCTGCCTTTCAACAGAACTGACAAGAGAAAAAAAAAAATTAAGGAAAAAACAACTTTTATTTTTAAATATAACATTTCCACCTGACTTCTATAATAGAATGAAAAATGGGAATTTTGTTTGAAATTCTCATGCTTAGCAATTTTTTTTTTTTAAATAAGGGTAATTGATGTATTTTACCTTTCAGTTGAGGGTATAAAAATCTTCACACACAAAATCCCTATGAAACACAGAAGATCAAGAGTAATACAAAAGCCCTGTTCTAGATGTTGGTTGTAAGAGATTAGTCCAGTTGTTTAAAGTTCCTTATTTCTTTTCTCTTAGTTCTTTCTAAAATGCAATGGTATATGGGCATGGAGAACCTGTGATGATTTTTACCTGATTTAATTCAGACTTGATAACTGAAAGAAAAGTCATAGAACCTCCTACTAAATCACAACTAACAAATTTCCAGAATAATATTGTACTATATTCTAATATACTATAGGGCACACTAATTAGAATATAATATAGAATATTGCTCTTTTTCATTGACCTCTTAGATTTAACCTTCTCAAAAATAAGTTTTCCAAGTAGGTAGTATATATACAAAGCACTTAATGAGTATGCAAACCAAACAGTTCCAATTGTTCAATCTTATCTACTGACAATAAGAGAGTGGGAAGTCCAAGCATTAATGACAAAGTAGTTTCACTATTTCAAGAACTAGCTGACAGTCTGGAAAGACTGGTTATTAAAGTGACAACACCTTTATAATCAACAAGATACAACAAATTTGGAGAGCTAATGTGAAAACATGTTTTACTGTGGACACATTTGTATTTCTCTAAATGCAATATATACATTATACAAAGGGAAAACATGAATAAAATGTGAACACCCCACTTTTTAAAAATGTCTCACAAAAAAAGGCAGAAAAAAATCAACTTAAATGAACCAAGATTTTTTATTCTTTATGACAAACTTGCAGTTATACTGTATAGTCAAAGTAATAAAGTAGATTCTGAAAGTGATCCACAACACATAAGAACACACACACACACACACACACTTGACAATGAAATTACTTGCCTATTAAAGAAACTGTAACACCAATAGCATATAGGAGCCTAAACACACAGGGGATACGCTTAAAATTCTGCCTTTAAAAAGCCAGAACATATAATATGTGATAAATAATTTATAGACATAAATAAAATGTATAGGGGTGCTTCACAATTTGCAGAATGTTTCACATTAAATTGTTTGATTTTCACAATAACCCTGAGAAAGACTCAAGACAAGGGCTATTAATTCCTGTTCTAATAATAAAGAATTGATGCTCAGTAAGGTTAAGGTATAGTTGCAGTAACTTAATAAACAGCAATTTTCTAAGAAACAAAAAGGTGGCTGAGAAAATTTTTACATTGAAAATAAAATAATTAGGAAGGAAAAACAACAGGGAGACAAGCAGACATATAAAACCACATGATATTAGAGAAAGTGTATTTACGTAACTGCATCAGCATATCACCTCTAATAACAGCAATAGAGTATGAGTTCCCAGAACTTCCTACAAACAAAATGGCTAAAATTTAGAATATCAGAAATAATAAAAATGCAAAGTATCCTTTTACTTTCTTTGTTAGGACAGATTTTTAAAGACTCCACCAGCTTTATATAACTACTCAAAATATACATACAGAGAGATCATTTAGGAAAAAGTATCTCCTCATTTATCTCTCATACTGAATGAAAAGTCTACTGATTCATCACTAAAATAAAAAGAATCCCACCCATTAACATCCCCATAGTTGTGCTTACTGCCATCTTTCAATAACAAATCTATCACTTAGAAGCAATGGAGCTATGATCTGTTCATTTGGTCCAATAAATCATTTTAAAGATACAAAAATAAAAGCTAACATAGCAGACTTCAAGCAGAAGACTTTTCAAAGAGGCTTTCCTTCCCACTTAAAATGTCTCTTTGAAATATTCACAGGCAATCAGATCTTCCAAGTCATCCAATTTATTTCAAAGGAATTTTAGATGCTGCTACTCGATATTGACATATTTTAAATACCGTCTTATTGTATCTAGTATTAGACATTAAATGTACAACGAAATATTTTAAACCTTAAACTCTCCATCTAGATTAGTCCCAGAAAACAACACTGCATACCATACTTCAATACACCCTAGCACTTAAAAGATACTGATTCAGAAAGGCAATTCACTACAAAAGTTAATAATGGGATTTAATCAAAGTTTGTTTCATATTTGTTTTAAAACAAGTGAAACAAAAGCAGGTAATACAATGGCATATACTCTCTTTTAATATCTAAATTAGCACCTGCAAAATTTGAATGAAGTTTGCAGACACCTTGCAAGCCTAGGGCACAGAGAGCACTCCATATCACTGCAATGAGGTACTCAATAAACCACAGTTTTTCAAAGTATTACTACAATTAATAATGGCATTTAGATTTGAAAACATAACAAACAGTATGGTCCTTCATTCATACTAAACTTAAAAATATCCCCCTCACTTCTCTTGACTCATTAGCACATTATCATACACTAAAAAAGTCAAAAAGGAAATGATAGTTTAGAATTGGCAAACCCTATCATAATGCCAAACATACATATTATTAAGAATGACGTTTTTGCTTTCAGGTAAATAAATATACATCATGATATATACTGCAACACTCCATGTAGTAGAATATTCATGGTAAACAGCTTACAAAATATAAATATCCTTGAATAAAATGACCCCACACATTACTGTGTACAATACAGAAATCAAAATTATAAATATGTTCTATTCATTTTTCACCCAATTATAATGTTCAATTTAATGGTCATATAGCCTTTTGGATAGACTGTTAAAAATCCCTACTACGTTCACAACTGCCAAAAAAATGGAAGTAACCCAAGTGTCCACCAACAGATTAATGGCTAAACAAAATGTGGTATATACCTATACTGGGGTATCATTCAGCTACAAAAAGGAAGGAAATTCTGACACATGCTACAACATGGATGGACCCTGAGGACATTATGCTAAGTGTCATAAGCCAGTCACAAACGTACAAATATTGAATGAGTTCACTTGGAGGAAATACACAGAAGAGTCAAATTCATGGGAACAGAAGATCAAATGGTTGCCCTGGGCTGAAGGGGAGGGGAAATGGAGAGTTATTATTTAATAAGTACAGAATTTCAATTAGGGAAGATGAGAAATTTCTGGGAATGGATACTGGAATGGTTGTACAACAATATGATTGTTCCTGACAGCACTGAACAGTACAATTAAAAATAGTTAAAATGGTAGATTTCATGTTATGTCTATTTTACAATAACCTACTAATTACATCTATCCTTGTCTCGCTTTAATGTTTTTGCTAAGGAATTAATAGCATTTCCATAATTCTTTAGTAAATATTTTGTGTCATCTAGTTAATGAATATTTTCTTTACATTAGTAATTAAACTTGGAAATAGGTTCAAAACAAAACATTTAGCTCAATAATAAATCTGTACTGAGAAAGAGTGGAAGGAAGTTCACATTTGGGTCATAGTTGCAATGTACTCTCTCCTTCTGGGAAGTTACAGTCAGATGGAATATACATACCTACAACAACGTGCCTTGTAGGTTCCCTCATCATTTTTCACAACTCCAGACTAGCCTTTCAAATCATGAACAGTTCAGCAAATTAGCTAAGGTCATCTTGCTGACACTAGAAATCAAAGTTTCCAACTCTCTATCAAAGAACTGACATCACAACTTTCAGATATTGCAGACTCATAAGAACAAGTAAAGAATAAAATATCTCTCCGAAATCACTACTGCGAAGCAGACAATTAAGATAGATGAGTCAATGAATTAAACTACTATCTATGAAATTACTGTACTTTGTTTTCTGAGAGTTCTTCCTAAATTAGATCTGAATATTATACAAGATGGTCTGTACATGTTCCCTTCCAATATCCTCCATAAATAATGGTTTCATGAGGCTGTTTAAATATAACCATATAAAAACCCACAAGGGAGAAAGAATGTGTGGGAAAGTTAACCAGTCTCATATTTCTAGTTGACTTACCAACCTGATTTTATTTAATAAAAAATACAATGTTGCACCATGGGTGAATGCAAAAAAAAGTATCTTTTATGTGTTGTCTTCCCCTTTAGATTCTGGCAAACATGTCTGGTACCTTACTCAACCCCTGTATTTCTTCCTTTGGAATCCTGTCCATCTCGCTGGCTATCTACCTGGTTTGAATAAAAATACTGAAATACATAATAAAATAACTTCAGCAGATATTAACTATTTCAAATATTAAAGCAAGCTTTTCCAATATGAATTTCTGCATGTCACTAAAAATTTATTGAGGATAGTCAAATCTGACAGGCTATTCACCCAACCTAGCTTTCAAAACAATTAAATAATTAAATCATTTTAGGAAAGATGTCATGTGGGGAACAATACTTATCAATTCTCTTGGAAATATCCATCAAATAGTAAACATACATGGCAATATAGAATCCATTCAACATATGTCTTGCCATTAATGCAAAGTGGGTTTTTTTTAATGTTGTAAACAAATACTAACTGAATTACAACATCCCTTAAAAAAAAATTTTCCTTAGTTCTTTTTTAGCACTTAGAAGCACTATACATGAAAATAACCCACAAATGGGTTAATCTTACATTGCCAGATCAAGAAAATATCAATACATTGCTGCAAAAAAGAACTGAAATTCATCACTCAAATTTCATGAGAAAGAAAGGCAACATTCTTGGGCCTTTAGTGCATCCTAAATTCAGTCTTCAATTAAAAGATGAAAATGGAAACTTCTCACTGAAAATCAAAGTTAATCTGGAATTTTAGTGAAAGACAACTTCAGTTCACTTCTCAGCAGCCCCTAATCCCCCAATCATTTCCTCAAATAGCTCCCCACCACAAAACCAAATTATCTAGCAAGTTATTTTGTCCAGTGTCCACAGACTGTGGGTATTCACCACAGCCTGGCAAGGAACGGGCAGAAACAGACTTCTTCCATACAAAGGGGTAACAAAAAGGGGTGGGGCTAGCAAAAGAATATTACCACACTTTCCATTCAAAAGAAAAATACATATTTGCAGCAATATTCTAATAAAAATCCATAATGAAAATAAAGATCCCCATGCGAAATTCTTTCTAGTAACAGTTGAGATGAGTAAGGACATCATATAGGAATAGACAAGTCAGACTGATGATTTTTTGACATGAAACAGATGTTCCTTTCAACTCTGGGCACAATTAATTTAAAATAATGATAAAACAAAGGCCATCTTACTTGGTGTGATATCTATTCCTCAAACATAAAGGAAGATGGTCATGATTCACTTTCTTCCTTTGAAACCCTACTTCCATTTCTTTTTCACACATCAAAATATCTAAATTACAATATTTTCTTACTCATGTGTTACATGTACATATTTTATAATGAAATTATCAGGTTAGTAATCAATTTCTATACTATACCACAGGGAACTGCCTTTTTCATAAATTCTTTATTTTGTATTCCTTGACTGTATGTATTTTGTGTGTGTACATAATTTTTTCCACTCCTAGGCACATACAGAAGATAAATAAAAACACAGGTTTACACGGAAAGCTTAAACACAAATGTTCATAGAAGTATTACTTATACTAATAGTCAAAAAGTGGAAACAACCCAAATATTCATCAACTAATGAATGGATAAACATATTGTGGTAGATCCATACAACAGAACATTATTCAACAATAAAACATGCTACAACATAAATGAACTCTGAAAATATTATGTGAAATGAAAGAAGCCAGTCATAACGGAACATACTGTGTGACTATATGTCCACTGGGCTTCCCCAGTGGCTCAGCAGTAAAGAATCTGCTTGCAGTGCAGGAGATGCAGGTTTGATTCCTGGGTTGGGAAGATCCCCAGGAGGAGAGCATGGCAACCCACTCCAGTATTCTTGCCTGGAGAATCCCATGGACAGAGGAGCCTAGCGGGCTATGGTCCATGGGGTTGCAAAGAGTCAGACACAACTGAAGAGACTGAGCATGCATACATTTATAAAGTTCCTAGAAGAAATAAATCTACAGTAACAGAAAGTAGACTAGTGGCTGGAGTTGGCAGGGGAAAGAAGGGAGGTGGGAATGGGGAGTAAGTTGCTAATAGGTAAGAGGTTTCTCTGGGGGATGAGGAATCTTACATTTAACACATCAAAAACCTGAACTCTCGATTTCCCACCACAATCTAATTCTATTCCACTATTGCCCATCTCAGTTAACAGCAAAATCACTGGACAGTTGATCTGGCTATAAATCTAGTAGCCATGCCTCTCCCCTTTCCTTCTCACTTCACAATCTTTCCATCAACAAGTCCTATATTTTCTCCTTCCAAAATACATCCTTCTTACTACATCTACTGCCACTTTCCCATCCCTCGTAGGCTTCAAGAGTCTTCTAGTCTTTTTTTTCACTCACACATCCAATTTTTTTTTTTCCCATATGGTGGCCAGAGAGAGATTTTTTAGACAAAATCTAGTCATATCACTTCCCTGCTAATCCTCAATATGGCTTCAGTCACTCAGTTCAGTCACTCAGTTGTGTCCAACTCTTAGCAACCCCATGGACTGCAGCACTCCAGGCTTCCCTGTCCATCACCAACTCCCGGTGCCTGCTCAAACTCATGTCCATCGAGTAGGTGATGCCATCCATCCATCTCATCCTCTGTTGCCCCCTTCTCCTCCTGACTTCAATCTTTCGCAGCATCAGGGTCTTCTCCAAGGAGTCAGTTCTTCACATCAGGTGGCCAAAGTATTGGAATTTCAGCTTCAGCATCAATCTTTCCAATGAATATTCAGGACTGATATCCTTTAGGATGGACTGGTTGGATCTCCTTGCAGTTCAAGGGACTCTCAAGAGTCTTCTCCAACACCACAGTTCACAAACATCAATTCTTCGATGCTCAGCTTTCTTTTCTTTTTTTTTTAGTCTTGGAAATATTTATTTTGATGAAGTTCTTTTTTGGGGGGGGGGATTAAGTATTTTATTTTATTTTTAAAAAACATGGAACACTTCACGAATCTGTGTGTCATCCTTGTGCGGGGGCCATGCTAATCTCTGTATCGTTCCAATTTTAGTATATGTGCTGCCGAAGCGAGAACCTCAGCTTTCTTTATAGTCTCACATCCATACATGACTACTGGAAAAACCATAGCTTTGACTAGACGGACCTTTGTTGGCAAAGTAATGTCTCTACTTTTTAATATGCTGTCTAGGTTGGTCAAAGCTTTTCTTTCAAGGAGCAAGCATCCTTTCATTTCAGGGCTGCAGTCACCATCTGCAGTAATTTTGGAGCCCCCCAAAATAAAGTCTCTGTTTCCACTGTTTCTCCATCTATTTGCCCTGAAGTGATGGGACCAGATGCCATGATCTTAGTTTTCTGAATGTTGAGTTACCACTGCTTTAAAATAAGATTCAAACTCTTTGATACTGGCTGAAAGACTCGACCCAATCCACCCTCTGCCCACCTCCCAAAGATCACTGTGCACTTCTCTCCTCCTGGCTAATTACACTCTAGATGTAATGACTTTCCTCCTACTCTTATGTAAGCTCATTGTCACCTTGGTCTTTTGAGCTGGAACGTCCCTCTCTCGTATTTTCTCATCGTTTGCTTCTTCTCATGATTAATGTCTCAGCTCAAATGCAAACATCCTCAGAGAGGCCTCTCCAAACTAACTCCACTTGAAGTCACTGTCTACCTTACAGCCCTGTTTTACTTACTGCATAGCACTTATCTATACAAATGGCTCCTCCAGCCTCTCTCATACCAAGTTTTTATTTTTAGAATCTAGAACTGTGCCCACTCATAGTAGCTGCTCAACAAATGTGTGTTCAATAAATGAGTGAATGAATGAGGACTGATATAATGGGGTCAAGTTAGACATGAGACCCCTTGGGAACGAGAGAAACAACATCCAGGGCATCAAAGAATTCAGCATAAAAGATACCAAATTTCCAGAAAGGTGTAAAGATGTCTTCTAGAAGTTAGACGTGAGAACCCAAGCCACAATGTTGTTTGTGGGAAATCAGGTGGTAAAGGAAGAGAAAAGTAGGGGTAACTAGATACTAAACATCAATAGTAAC
The DNA here is from genome assembly GCF_019320065.1 of Cervus canadensis. Lineage (NCBI taxonomy): Eukaryota > Metazoa > Chordata > Mammalia > Artiodactyla > Cervidae > Cervus > Cervus canadensis. The sequence goes on from NC_057404.1 coordinate 51,253,680, forward strand.
AGCAAAGGGAAAAAGAACAGGGAAATGAGTACAGGTGTGGGAAAACATTTTCTGTAAAAAGGAAAAAAGAAACACATTCTGATCACATCTACCTCAACAACAATCTTTGGGTTCACTGCCTCTGTAGTGAACTTAGAAAAACTGAAAAATTACACAAACTTTTATGAAAATTACTCACTATGTCAATGCTTTAGGGAAAACTTATCTAACCTGGAGGGGGAGGGGGTGGGAGATGGGAGGGGGAGTTCAAGAGAGAGGGAACAAGTGTACACCTGTGACTGATCATGTTGTGTATGGCAAAAACCAACCCAATGTTGTGTAACAATTATCCTCCAATTAAAAAAAAACAACTTATCTAACCAAAAGTCCTTATCATTATAGTCAATGAACCAGAGGTACGCAGATAGGAAAGTAAGCAAAGGCACATAAAATCCAGTGTTCATGATAATAAACCTTACTAAAGGCTGGCACTAAAACAGCCAGGATGAACTAGCTTATCAGTTCAGTTCAGTTGCTCAGTTGTGTCGGACTCTTTGAGACCCCATGGACTGCAGCACACCAGGCCTCCCTGTCCATTACCAACTCCCGGAGTCTACTTAAACTCATGTCCATTGAGTTGGTGGTGCCATCCAACCATCTCATCCTCTGTGGTCCCCTTCTCCTCCCGCCTTCAACCTTTCCCAGCATCAGGGTCTTATTTCAAATGAGTCAGTGCTTCACATCAGGTGGCAAAACTATTGGAGTTTCAGCTTCAACATCAGTCCTTCCAATGAATATTCAGGACTGATTTCCTTTAGGATAGACTAGCTGGATCTCCCTGCAGTTCAAGGGACTCTCAAGAGTCTTCTCCAACACCACAGTTCAAAAGCATCAATTCTTTGGCACTCAGCTTTCTTTATAGTCCAACTCTCACATCCATACATGACTACTAGAAAAACCATAGCCTTAAGTATACGGATCTTTGTTGGCAAAGGTCTTCGCTGGCAAACTAGCTTATGTCTTCACAATATTTCATATTCCTGATCTATAATAATTTTTCTCCATAAGCAGCGGTTTCCTACTGATGAAATGATATACAACTCAAACATTAAAAGCTGCCTGCAGAGTGTTTTGTTTTTTTAGAGAAATTGAATAAAACTGATAGAAATAGCTGATTTAGATTGTGAACTGAAGATTCCCCAGGCTTCCCTTTCAGTTAGGAAAAGAAATTTGCTACCAAACACCCCAAAATGGTATAATTCTGGCTGTCATTCCTGTAGAATAACATCTTCTTCCCAATTTTCTGCTTTCTGACTTCCTCCACACATCCTCTGTCCTGCCAGACAGACCCGAGAAAGAACAGAACAGAATGACAACAACGAGGGCTTTTGCTTTACCTGGGGTTCCCTGGTGGCTCAGAAGGTAAAGAATCTGCAGGCAATGTGAGAGACCTGGGTTTGGTCCATGGGTCTGGAGGATCCCCTGAAGAAGGGAATGGTTACCCACTCTAGTATTCTTGCCTGGAGAATCCTACGGACAGAGGAGCCTGGTGCAGTCCATGGGGTCACAAAGAGTCAGACACGACTGAGTGACTTAACACTTTCACTTTCAGGGTTGGATTTAAATTCTAGGTATTCTATTCTTACTAGCTGTACAAATTAATTTTTTTGTTTTTAAAAAAAGGAAGCGAAATCTTCGCCTTGAAATGTTTAAAAAGTGCCAGCATCTCAGTCGCCTGACCCTGTGGAGCCCTAGGTAGTCTGGGGCTAGATTCAAGGCCGTGTTCACTGTACCTGCTAATGATCTACTGCACACTGCTTTGGGGGGACCCCTCACTACAACCCCCAAGGGCCATCTCAAATCTGTTCTCTCAATTTTGCTTCCATTTCTCCTATTGTCAGCTGAACTGCAGCCCTCTTCTCCACTCCCAACATCTGGCTCCTTGAGAAAGAAGAATGTCCTTTCCCCACACATGCCCAACAACCTCCAGGACTCCACCCCTACATTTTACCCTCTTTCCTAACATTATTATTTTCCAGGGATTCTTTTTCCTCTTCCTTCAAATAAGCTCCAGTTTTATTTATCACCAAAGTTAATTCCCTTGACCTGGTTAATCCCTGAAATCACCCCTTGGCATATGTGTCTGTGTCTCTCTTCCTGTTTTACTAAACCAGCAGGTTTTACATGTTATCTCCATTTATTCTTTAATCCAAAGAAATAGCTTTTTTTTTCTTTATCCATTTGTGAAATATTTATTAAATACCAATTATATTTCACGCAATATGCTCAGTTAGGAGGAGGTAAAGATGAATAACAGACTAGCCTGATCCTCATGACTGCTTCTGTCACACGACTGAAATTCCACCATCTGGAAAACCAAGGCCTTTTCTCAGTCTTCATTTCTTTCCATTTCTTTGTAACATCGAACATGACTAGCCATCCCCTCCTTTGCAAAAACTCTCTCAAGAGTTCAAAGCACTGCATTTTCCTTTTCTGACATATCCTTTCACTTCTTTTGAACTTATTCTACTTCCTCCTTTCATCTATTAAAATGAAGGTATTCCCCCAACCACGGTCCTATACTCTCTTCTCTTTTCTATCTTCTCTCCTCTGTGATCTTTTCCACTAGTGTATCTTTTATTATCTTCTCTGGGCAGACAAGTCACAAATAGCAACTAAATTGATTACTGCAGTTTATTACAGATTAAAAACAAACAAAAAACAAGGTTTGGAAAGGTCAGGAAGTTCACCCAAGATCACAAGAAGTAGGAAGTGGTAAAGACAAGGCCTGAACCTTGGCAATCTGATTTCAAAGCAGATGCTCTTAATCTACAGAGCACACTGCACTGCTTCCCGTGGCTCTTTCTCAAGGACCCCACTCAGTTTTCAATGGTTCTTTAAGTATTTCTACCTGAATATAGATTGGGGGCTCACAGGTGGCACTAGTGGTAAAGAGCCCACCTGCCAATGCAGGAGATGGAAGAGATGCGGGTTCGATCCCTGGGTAGGGAAGATCCCCTGGAGGAGGGCATGGTAAACCCATTCGAGTATTCTCGCCTGGAGAATCCCATGGACAGAGGAGCCTGGCGGGCTACAGTTTGAGGGTTGCACAGTCAGACGTGACTGACGCGATTTAGCACACACACGCAGATTAAGCACATGTCAATTCATCATCGGCTTTCATCAAAATCAGTCCTTGATTTTGATTTCTCAATTTGCTTTATGAAAACTTCAATCTTCCCCACGATTCAACTTGAAACCCCAGTCAGCCTTATCCTTTATTATCTTAAGGTTTCAGAATTTCAATATCTTATACTCTATGCTAATCCATCCTGCTTACTCACTGCTGCCAAGTAATGTCTTAGATGCCCTCTTTTCTCACCTCCCTCCACCCTTCCTCCCCCAAAGCCTGCTACAGACAGTATGAATGAAACACTTGCATCAGGGATGGAGGAGAAATTATCCTCTCAAAGCTCAGTGCTATTTTTAAAACTCACCCTTTGTGTGTTCACTGTGTATTTCTAACCCTGGTATCTCTAAATCTGGATTTAGTTGGTTTAGATTAAACATAAAGTCTCTACCTAAAATAGTCTCCTACCTAAAATAGTTTCTCAAAGTTTGTAAAAGGTCAACACACACTTACTTCATCTTATAAAACCATTATTACTTTAAAAGATCAAGTATCTCTGTGATCCTTCAGTCACTCCTGTCCATGCCTGAAGCACTTTCTCTTTACAGTGTCACTGGCAGATTGTATATACTGTGACTACAGCGCTAAATAGAACACACAGTGCTATAAGTAATCCAATAATTGGTTCTCTGTCAAGATGAGACATATATTTTCTTTCAAATAGACTTAAGGTTAACAATTTTTATTTCCCCTGTTCCTGATCATAAATACATAAGCAGCAGGGGGCAAAGTCAATCCAAAGAATATTTTTTCCTAAAGATAATTATGTGCAAAGCACATAAATATTAGTCAAAGTAGGTCTTAATCCTATTTATATAGGAGTCAAATAACACTCTGACAGTTTTTTCCTTCTCTAATTCTACTAGAATGAAAACTGGCCAGAAATCAGGAGCTCTATGCTCAGATAACAGGAGTAGACTTTAACCTTGAAATCCTGCTGACAATCTGGAATTAGGATTTTTCCCACCCTACCTTCTAACGACTATACCAACCTTGAGTCACTGCTTTTGAAGTCAAAGAAGGCTTCCTTCTCAACAAAGCTATGTCAACACAAAAAAATTCTACTCTAAATTATATATACGTATATATATTTATATATATACACACAGAGACACACATTGAGTAAAACAATATTATCCCCTTTAAACAAGTAATATAGTACTTAAAACAAAACTGGAGAGATCTTACAAATTAAAATATTTTATAGATGCTAGGTTCCCTGTAATAATAAAGGGAAAATATTGCACAGTTAAGCAGAGCTAGGGAGGTTAATAAGCACTTCAAGTTATCTTAATAAATGTGAGTTTTTTCCCATTATGTAAATGAAGGGAACAAATGACTATTTTCCAGCCATCAGTTTGTGCTGAATTATATATATCAGAATTAATCTGCTAATTTTGAGCTTCTGAAACAATATAATGTACACAAATCTAACAGTTAAAAATTCTGGGTCTCTAAATATGTATTCACTTACCATGATATGATATAGTTTTAGAAGCTATTTATTCATTCATTTATTCAATAAATATGTGTGAAGGGTGCCAGGCACTATTCTAGACACTGGAAATTCAGGCAGTGAATGTCAATACCACTTTAAGACACCTTACTTACTTTTGGTTTTAAACCAAAACCTACATTTTTTAAATAATTATCAATCCAATATCACAATTGCAGAAATTATCTAGCTTTTCTTGTTCATAAACACAAATGGGATTACCTAGGACACTTTTAATACTGGTTCACTTTTTAAAAATCCACTCTAATTATCCTCCTGTCCTTTTTCTTCCAGTTAGTCACTTTTTTTTTTTTTGTATTTGCCCCAAAGCTACATAAAACAAAAAGTAAGGTAGATAAGACGTTGTTATTCCTCTTATCAGCTGTTTATACCTAATGACTCAGGGCTGTAAAACCCCAGAAGCCCACCTTATTTAATACCTTCCCACAGATTTTGCTGCATTTAAATGAGTCACTGAAAGAAAGAAACTGCACCTCTTCTCATCAGTGTCTGCAAGCTTTCACGAAACTTTATAAACCGTGTAAGTTGATCACTCAGGGTTAAAAAATAGTTATCTACTTTCCAATTCTCTCTTTATTAGCACTTACTGATTTCCTTGTGTCTCAGTATTGTATTTTTTCTATCCCTCTTTAAATTCAAAAGTGGTCATTTTCATAATCCAGTTCCAAGATCACCTCCTCTGAAGTTCTCCCTTTCCTTTCAAACAACAGTTACCTCCTTACACCCATTTGCATTGTCTCACTTATCAACATGCTTTGATAACTTATTTGACTCCATATCTACTTTGCCTTGAAATGAAGGACCTTTATCTTTGTATCTTTGTCTATCTAGCAGGGGGTGTGGAACAAGGTAACTGTTCTTTTGCTACACTGAAATTAAGAATCGTGTTCCCCAAAATTCAGTTTTACTAGCAAACTTAAATATTATTGGCAGAAACGTACAAAGCTTGGAGAATGCAATCTGGCAACGTTTATCAAGAATTTTAATAATTCAATCCTCTAACTCATTAGTTCTCCTTTATGGATACTCCCGAAGAAAAGAATTAGAAATATGAAAAAGTTTTGCAAAACAACATTTACTATTGTCATTTATCACAGCAAAGAACAATAATAATAAAAAAAAACAGCAATAGTAAACTGATGTTTTCCTTAGTGAAGTGTAATTCAAAGGATTTGTAGTCACATAGGGAAACTTTATAAAATTAAGTCAAAAGACAGGACAAAAAATTGTGTATTTAAGTCCAGTATTCTGAAAAATTAGAAAGAAAACAAAATCTTTACAATAACGTTTGGGGTAACTTAACATTGAATGTGTTTTCTTTCTGTTTTTCCCCAATTCGATAACATTTTTATAATATTTTAAAATATCTCTATCTAAATTGGTAACAAATAATAAAAAATGGATTTTAGAGGTTTATCCAAAGTGTACAAGTCTCTCTGCAACAAATATGATCTTTATAATCTTTATATATATAAACCTTTGATATAAAAGCATATATAATTTGTTTTACTAAAATAAAAAATTCATCATAGTTTCTACAAAATGGCCAGAATGTTCAGCTGAATTTCACAAATCACTTCTGCCACACCTGACCTTTAAGCTGACATTTAAAAATATGATCAAAATGCTTTCATGAAAAGAACATATTTTCTAAAATATATAACAAAATTATAAAGTTATAGAATTGTGAAATTCCCCATTTCCTATTACATATCACACACAAAAAAGTTCCCTGAAGAGGAAACACAAACAAATGCTTTAAGATGTGTTCCCTTTTCTAATATTGAAATAAGTACACTTTGCAGTCCTTTCACCAAGTTTCAGAACTGATAGACACTGCAGCCTCTAACTACCTTTATTAAAATAACCAATAATCCCTCTAAGCAAATAATATCCATGATTCACATATCCAAAACTCTATAAAATATCACCAAAATGCTTTTTAAAGTGAGCTCTGTTAAAAGATAAGTGAAAAAGTAATACCTTTGGAGAAGTGAAAGTGAAAAGTCGCTCAGTTGTGTCCGACTCTTTGTGACCCCATGGACTGTAGCCCACCACACTCCTCCATCCATGGAATTTTCTAGGCAAGAGTACTGGAGTGGGTTGCCATTTCCTTCTCCAGGGGATCTTCTCAACCTGGGGATCGAACCTGGGTCTCCCACATTGCGGGCAGATGCTTTACCGTCTGAGCCAAGAACGAACCAAAAAATTTAAAACCCATTTTTTAAAATTTAATAATGACATGAATCTGGCATTACTGAAGAGGTATTGATGGACACACAATAAAAATGCTATCCCATATTACTGAATCACTTCACATGGTTAAAAAAAAAAAGAAAATGCAGTAAGAATTTACACACAGTTGCCCCAAAATTTATGGAATTTACAGAATGTCCAACTCCAACGAAGGATAATCTGTCATCTGAAAACTAACGGAATAATTAGAAAATTGTGAATAACTGGGAATTAATTCATTCAGTTAATGAATGCCACCTGACATGAAAGCCTCAGGTCAATTTTCATTTATTTCATATGTCGCAGTCTTTGTTAATCATAGGTCTATTTCAAGAGACACAATCTTATTTTTTACCCATTCAGTTGTCCATTTATTCAACAAACATTTACAAGTATATTCAATACTGTAATTACTGTGCCAGGCACAGATCCAAAGATAAGTTTTTAAATGTCCACAAAATGCTTGAAAGTTACAACATAAATAACCAGAATATAAGAGAAGTGTGACAAGCTCCTAAAGAAACATGAAAAAGCTATTCAGAGGATGAGAAAAATAATATCTGTCTAGAGAAGCAAACGAGGAGTGGAAAAGTCAGAGACGGCTTCACAGAGGAGGCAATGCCTGAATTGGGTCTTAAAGGAGAGAGGATTTCAACAGTACAGGTGTCCTCACTGCATCTGCAGGGTAGATCAGGAGTTTCTCTCTTCCTTTGAACAGGCTGCTTCCCTCTGCCTGGCCAACAATTTCTCCCTTTTCTGTCAGGTTCACTCATCATTCCAAACACAATCTCACCCATAAATCTCTTCAGGAAATCTACAATACCAATCACCTCCAACCTGTATCTATTATACACGGAGGGCCCTGTGAATACCTCTAGTACAGCCCTTAAAAGCTATGGGCACTATATTTATCAGTCATATCAGATTCAGGCTCCTCTGTCCATGGGATTTCCCAGGCAAGAATACTGGAGTGGGTTCCATTCCCTTCATACCTTTATACTATTTGTGGGTTTGATCCCTGGGTGGGAAAGATCCTCTGGAGAAGGGAATGGCAACCCACTGAGTATTCTTGCCTGGAGAATCCCATAGACAGAGGAGCCTCAGTTCAGTTCAGTCCCTCAGTCATGTCTGACTCTTTGTGACCCCATGGACTGCAGCACGCCAGGCTTCCCTGTCTATCACCAGCTCCCAGAGCTTGCTTAAACTCATGTCCATCAAGTCGGTGATACCATCCAGCCATCTCATCCTCTGTCATTCCCTTCTCCTGCCTTCAATCTTTCCCAGCATCAGGGTCTTTCCATTGAGTCAGTTCTTCACAACAGGTAGCCCAAGTATTGGAGTTTCAGCTTCAGCATCAGCCCTTCCAATGAATATTCAGGACTGAGTTCCTTTAGGATGGACTGGTTGGACCTCCTTGCAGTCCAAGGGACTCTTCTCTAACACCACAGTTGAAAAGCATCAATTCTTCAGTGCTCAGTTTTCTTTATAGTCCAACTCTCACTCACATCCATACATGACTACTGGAATAAACAAAGCTTTGACCAGATGAACCTTTGCTGGCAGATGTGTCTCTGCTTTGTAATATGCTGTCTAGGTTGGTCATAACTTTCCTTCCAAGGAGTAAGCATCTTTTAATTTCATGGCTGCAGTCACCATCTGCAGTGATTTTGGAGCCCCCCAAAATAAAGTCAGCCACTGTTTCCCCATCTATTTGCCATGAAGTGATGGGACTGGATGCCATGATTCTTAGTTTTCTGGATGTTGAGTCTTAAGCCAACTTTTTCACTCTCCTCTTTCACTTTCATCAAGAGGCTCTTTAGTTCTTCACTTTCTGCCATAAGGGTGGTGTCATCTGCATATCTGAGGTTATTGATATTTCTCCTGGCAATCTTGATTCCAGCTTGTGTTTCATCCAGCCCAGCATTTCGCAAGATGTACTCTGCATGTAAGTTAAATAAGCAGGGTGACAATATACAGTCTTGACATACTCCTTTCCTGATCTGGAACCAGTCCGTTGTTCCATGTCCAGTTCTAACTGCTGCTTCTTGACCTACATACAGATTTCTCAGGAGGCAGGAAACGGGGTCTGGTATTTCCATCTCTTTAAGAATTGTCCAGTTTGTTGTGATCCACACAGTCAAAGGCTTTGGCATAGTCAATAAAGCAGAAGTAGATGTTTTTCTGGAACTCTCTTGCTTTTTTGATGATCCAACAGATGTTGGCAATTTGATCTCTGGTTCCTCTACCTTTTCTAAATTCAGCGTGAACATCTGGAAGTTCACGGTTCACATACTGTTGAAGCCTGGCTTGGAGAATTTTGAGTATTACTTTGCTAGTGTGTGAGATGAGTGCAACTGTGTGGTAGTTTGAACATTCTTTTGCATTGCCCTTCTTTGGGATTGGAATGAAAACTGATCTTTTCCAATCCTGTGGCCACTGTTGAATTTTCCATATTTACTGGCAAATCGAGTGTAGCACTTTCACAGCATCATCTTTCAGGATTTGAAATAGCTCAACTGGAATTCCATCACCTCCACTAGCTTTGTAGTGATGCTTCCTAAGGCCCACTTGACTTTGCATTCCACAATGTCTGGCTCTAGATGGGTGATCACACCATCGTGGTATCTGGGTCATGATGATATTTTTTGTATAGTTCTTCTGTGTATTCTTGCCACCTCTTTTTAATATCTTCTGTCTCTGTTAGGTGCATACCATTTCTGTCTTTATTGTGCGCATCTTGCCTAGCAGTCTACAATCCATGGGGTCGCAAAGAGTTGAACACGACTGAAGCAACTTAGCACACACTACTTGCTATACCTAAGAGTTATTTTTCCAACAATAAAAAATTTAAGTTTTTTATTTTTCTTTCATTTGCTACACTTCCATTCGAATTGACACACATAACGGTGCTGTCCAAGAAGAAACAACGCAAGAAACATCTGTCTTCCATTCTTCACTGATCAAACAAAATGAGCCAGAGAAGGAGAATGCCTTTGTGAGCAGGTTTCTCTGGGCTTTGGTTAAGGGCTGAGTGCTTTTTTTGAGCAACAAGTAAATCATTTAGAAGAAGTAATCCTAGGAACTCATTGTATATTAAGATATTTTTAATCAGTTAATATATTAAGTTCACCAAAGTATCTCATTCTTCTGTAATTACTTTCTACCATTTTAATAAGATTTTTCACTACATTGTTTTCCTTTCACAAATTAGCATGGGGATGCCTTTTGAAACTTCAATTTGATCTTATGTTAGTGCAGCAATTAAAACACTATCTTCTCTCACAGGTTGGAAACCCGAACAGTCAATTCCATACATTGCATTGGAAATAAAAAATGTATAAGACATAGTCCTTTTTATAAAGGAACCCAAAGTTTAGTGGGGAGATGAGTCAAGCACATACAGATCAATATAGAAAGGTTAAGTTTTCTGTAACAGCAATGAACAGGATGTGTGATGGCCAAGATTCAGGCTTTAGAGAGACAGCAAACTGGGCTGAAATTCTTGACCCTGCCATTTAGTAAGAGTAACTCTGTGTAACTATTTATAAATGGAGATAATATTGCCACTCTAAAGGCTGCAGTGTGGATTAAATAAAACGTCTTGTAAATATATACATGTCACTTAGAAGGTATTCTTTAAATAATGGCTATAATATTTCCATTCGTCTATTATTACTGTTACTGATTTTGGTAGTAATAAGCAATCTCATATGTTAACATAAGACAGTATTAGAAAAGGGGTTCACCTAACTAAAAAAAAAAAAAATCAATTATAATGTTCCGTGATTGTGTATAAATAACAATGTGTGCTAAGTCACTTCAGTCATGTCTGACTCTTTGCAACCCTACGGAATGTAGCCCACCAGGCTCCTCTGTCCATGGGATTCTCCAGGCAAGAATACTGGAGTGGGTTTCCATGCAATATATTGGATGGGATCTTCCAGGACCCAGGGATCAAACCTACTTCTCTTATGTTTCCTGCATTGGCAGGTACCATTAGGGCCACCCAGGAAGCCCCATAAACAACAATAGTTGATTTCAAAATCAAAACCAAACGAAAGAGTTGTGCTTTCCCTCCTCCAAACCTATCTGTTTCCCTACCCTAAAGAAAGAGGTTATAGCAGATGCAAGGTCTATGAGTTCACCTTAAGAAGTATTGAGATACCTACTTTAACTGGAATCATAATCAGTTATAACCTAAAAATCATAACCTAAAAAATTTCCTACAACAAAAATAACTTTTTACTGATAGTTTTAACAAAAGTACCATATGAATAAACTAACTTTCATTATAACCAGATATCTAAACCATTTTGAATACTCTCCAAATTGTTTATTTAGACTTTGGTACTTGAACCTATCTGCATTATGGTTTTAAATATTTAAATTTATATTATATAAAAGCTTTCCTTCATCTCCTTTGGCAGAAACAATCTTTTCCTCCTTGGAAATTCCACAGCACTTTATTCATGCTAGACTTAAAACACCACTTATGTCTTCTATGATGTCTATTTGTGTAGATGGCCTTATTATTCCTAACATTCTACCCACTTTTATCATTAAATATTTATCAAATAAAAACATAAAATGAGGTCACCTTTGTGAAGGTGCTTAGTAATCTATAAAGTAATGTAAAATATAAAGGTATATTTCAGAGTAAAAACATTTTGCTAAGACTCCATTTACTATATCACAGTATAGTTCACTAAATGATACTATTATAACTTAAAAGCTTTAACACACCCTTCCATGTAAACCACCAATTAACTAACTGTCAATAATTTATGAAAAAAAAAAAAAACACTGTACACACCATACTCCAATAAATGAGAAGGGTCAGATATCTTTAAAAAAAAAAAAAAAAAAAAAAAGGAAATACCAACCCAGCCCTAGAGACACTAGGAGTTGGCCTGCCTCTGTATCAGCCTAAGGAAAAGACTTACAGATTAAGATTCTAGTTAACAAAAGGAGTTAAATGTCCAAGAAAATCCTCTTATGTGCTTTATCATAATTTATGATAGAAAAAACTCAAAGTAATTACTATATTTTAATTTTTACATTGAGTTGATATCCTTACTTCAGAACATATATGCAATATTAAGATTTCATAGCTGAGACCTAATTTTGTGTACATGGTCAAACAGTTCATAAAATCCTGATTCATGTTCTAGTAATAGCAATCTAGGAATTAACAAAACCAGCAAAGTCAAAGATCAAAATTATTCACTTGCATTGTATCTGAAATTTTACAGAACTATAAAATGAAACCCCTTTTTAACTTCAGCAATAGAGGTAAAATATACTTGTAATAACATATTATTTCTAGCTTCCACTGTACTTTTTAATATTTTACAAAACAACAACATGGTGTATCACAGACTATATCATAAGAAATGGTTTCTAAAGATCAAAAAATTCATCAGGAGATGAACAAGAAATCAGTAGTGCCATAAAAAATCATTTACCACAAGTTTTAAAATGAGAAAATCACATGTACTATTTCTAAAGACATCTAACCATCAGAAGCTTCAATCCATTGGATTCTGAACTGCAATCACAATCCTTCATGGACTTTACATAATCTGACAATAACTTACAGTTATAAGAACATCAACATAGACAAAAAAAATCAAAACAGCAAGGCAAATTAGCATTTGTTAACTACTAACCTAATTGATCAAAATGATAATTTCTCATCCTCATCCTTATAAGAAAATTCTATTATCACTATCCACTATTTAGTAAGCATGTCTTCTGAGTAAATGTTAGCAAGCTAACAAAAAAAAATTTAGAGGTCAGAAGTTACATATAAAATATCAGATGCTTGAAACATATCTACACTATTTTTTCTTTTAAAAACAAGTCAATTATATTGGAATGTACCTCTCTATCTGATCCAATTGTACAATAAATGCTCCTTGAATGTGTTAATGCACAAGGAAAAATTCTTCAACACGAGTCTCCCAAACATGATGTATGTGACTAACAGCTGAGAGGTAATGTGACTGAAACTGTTTGCCCAAAATCCACCAAGATCGAGGCACAGAAAAATGCAGGTGACAGTATAGTTGGAGGTGCAAATTTGTCCAGGAATGTAGCCAAATTTGTGGCAGTTCTCTAATGGTCTTAGATATACAGACAATGGCCTTTCTTTTTCAGCTGTAATGTTACACTTAAAGAACATGGAGTTGGAAGACCTGCTTGGTCTTTGAAACAAATAGGCATAAAACTGGGATTTACAAAAGGCATTTCAAATACAAACAAAAATTTGTACAAAAAATTTACATGTTTCACAAAATCTGCCATGTGCAACCAAAAAAAAAAAAAAATGTCATTACCTTGGGGTGAAAATGCTATTTTGCATTTCATTCTACATTTCCCCTTAATTATTTAAAATTTTTTTCTGCAAAAGAAATTTTCTAAAATCATAATCTGGGAAGGGAGTGCTCTGAAAGGAGAATTTATATTTTTAACCACAAGCTCTTAGTATACAACCTTATGGACTTCTTTACATCCTGTATTTGCTTATTCTTAGGAATGAACTAGGTATCTAACTCCCTTACAAACCACTTTTAACAGCCACATGTGATTCTAGTCACTCCATACTGAGCCCCTCCTAACATCCTCGATGGGGTAGAATGTTATAGTAAAAAAAATGAAAGCATAGTGTTTTTCTTAAGACTTTATAGCTTGAGTAGAGGTTTAACAAATGTATACATGCATGGGTACAAATATTCTATAAACTACTCTAATCAGCATGACAATACAAAATAAACTGACCATTTTGAAGGAAAAGTACGACAATATCTTATAGGTGAGCAGTAACAGGTAAAATTGACACAGCATTTTGCATTTTAGAAGTGATCCTCATAAAATTCACTGAATCCTCAAAACAACCCATGACACCATACGCGGATTTTTTTCCCACACTTTACTGAAGAGCAACCTGAGAAGTTATGTGACAGAACAAATTTACATACTGAGTACACTAGTAATAAAGCCAAGATTCAAACTGGGTTCTCACAGCTAAATCAAGGCTGCCAACTAGATTTATAATTTAAATTGTCACAATTTAATTTAATCTTTACAACAACCCAATGAGATAATAGCAGCTAATATTCATGGAATGCATCTTAAGTCACTTGTCACAAAAACCCTATAAAAGAGTTATTACTCAATTTTACAGATGAGAAAAGTGAGGCTCTTGGAAAGTATGTAAACTGCACAAGATCACTCAAATCACAGGTAGAGGAATCATAACTTAAATTCAGGGCATCCAGTTCGAGTCACCTTCTTCACCTCATTCTTCAGCAGGTTAAGACACTTGCTCAGTCACAAGAAAATTGCAAAGGGAGAACATGAAGCAAGCATTTTAGCCCTGACTACTTTCCGTAAATGTAACTGGAACAATTAAGATCATTAAATCCAGAAGGGGCAAGGTAGCTTCGGGGTACATTGTTCTTGAAAGCAGAGTTTGATCAAGTGAGGAACATCAGCAGAAAAGCAGCAAGGGTTTCAGCAGCCTAGAGAAGACTTATCTTCACACATTTGAAGCAAAAGTAAAGTGAAACGTATGTGAGCAGAGACAGGGGTGTTTATCGTCCTGGTGGAGCCAGTATGAAAGGTGGTGGATGAAAAAGATGATTCTAATTAAGAAATTAGTAAAAATGAAACACAAGACATTTACTTTAAAAGAAAATTTTAAAGCCACAGAAAGATAGGGGATAGGTGTTGTAACACCTCTAAAAGAACTGATACCCCCACTCTTGCCAAAAGTACCAAGCATACAGGAAGGAATTATATACTCACTGAAAGAATCTGACTACATTTTTGCATTTTTCTTTTCTACACTAAAGTGTCATGTACAATAGCAACTCCTTTTCACCATTAAAAATCCTCCTGTGGAGTAGAGAGAAGTGGAGAAAGAGAACATAATTGAGCATAACGTGTATCCCATTAGTTCTCCTGTCCTGAATCTACGGTGCTGTTTACTTTTACACAGAAGATGGTCCTCAGACTCATTAAAATCAGGTAAAAGAAATACAGACTTTCACTTAAATGAATAAACTAAAATGTCAACCTAAAGTACACATTAAAAGCAGAATCTGCAACAACAAAAAAAATCATGGCAGAGACCCGATGCAATGATACCAGATACCAGGAAGCAACACTTTTTAGAAGACAAATTAAAGAAGGAAAGCAGTCCTGATGGAATTTCTTTTCTCATTACTTAAATCAGGTCACTGAAATGGGCTTACATTATGGCATTTTCTTCACTTTAATTTCATCAAACCATAAATTCCCATGAAAATATTAATACCTTAGACACGTGCTCACAATAATTGGAATGCCTAACCTTTCAGTATAAGTACTTTTGCATGAGTTCAACAAAATAAAAAGAATGCAATGAGACCCCTCCAAGTTTTTTGCTTATGTCAACAGCTATTTTATGAGTATGAATTATCTTTGCAGTTATAAAGCATGTGTAAAATACATTACATGAGTGAGAAGTCTTACTGCAGATGATCAAGTAAAGGTCTAAACTGCACACAGAAACATCAAAATCAAGCTAAATTTCCTGGAATGTAGCAACCATAAAATGTTCCTCCCAAAGCCATTACTGTTAAATATACCTTAATGAATTAAGTTCAAGTGTAACTACAATTGAAATATATGATTTAACTGAGTTATGACCTATTTTTTCTCTCAAAAGCTAAAGGGAATAATGACAGTTGTGAAACTTACATTTTTCCATTCCAGGGTTTTTCTGAAAGTTATTTCACAGTGGAGCTAAAGGCAAAATGCACTTAGTGACATTTATTTGCTTTAAAATATAGTTATGCTATCACCCACAGAAAAGATAAGATTTTAATAACAACTTATCAAGTAACAATTGTATTTGATCACATTTTTAAACTGCACAAACCAAGAAGCATTCAGGAAGGAAACAACCTCAAAACATAATATGATACCTACAGCTACAATTATAACTAACTTATTTACACAGAACACAACCAACATACAACAGAACCAACAATCAACATGACAAATGCACAATTAACATACATGTGGTTGAGAATACCCACCCCTAGCAGAAAGCTTTTTGGTGTTGATAATTTTGGCAGCATATTCTTGTCCAGTAGGGATTTTCATACATCTTCTCACCACTGAGAATGCCCCCCTGAAAACCAATAATTAGCAGGTCATCAATATAATCAGCTTGATATTCTATTAAAAACTTACATCTGAGTATTTTTATTGAATTTAGTGAATTGTCAAATATCAGTGCACCCTATAGTAATATCTAGAAAACGAACAATTCTTCCTGGAAACTCAGACCTTCTTTAACGTTGAAAAACAAAAATAAATTTTACTTAACTGGGAGCACACATTATTAATCAACAAAATGAAAGGAACTGCCAATTATGACGACTCTTGTTTGCATATGAAATTTGAAAACATTTTACAATTCACACTCACACAGTACCAACTGCTCTGAGAAAAAATCCTGCAAAGAACTGAAGAGGAGCAGCAAAAATCTGCTGCCTATTTATTTTGGTAGGAAAAAAAAATTAATGTGGCTCCAAGTAGGTAAATATGGCGATTGTTTTCATTAAAATAAATCTTAGGAACATTTGTGTGTGGTTTAACAAATCCTGCTGTGGTGATTTCTCTCTGCCCTGTTTTGGGCTGGGGGAGGGGAGAGATTTGAATTAAGCTTCTCTTCCGACATATTCTCCATGTTTTAACAGCAGACAACAAAAATATATAGGGATATGATCTTCATTACAGTTAAAAGATATTTACAAGTTCTTTAATTCAACTGTAGAAAACAACAACGTACACATAAATGCACCTCTTAAGTAATGTTCGACATTAGCGATAGAGGAACTGGGGCTGGGTTTGATGCTACATAAATTAACGTTCACGGCTCGGCCCCTAGGTCCCTTTGCACAGGTTCTCAATAGGTCTCCTGTCTCCTTCCTTAACATCGCCAAGTAGTCCTGTCGGTCAGGTGTAGAGCTCGTTTTTAAACAACATACAACGTTAGGTTACCCCTGGGAAGCACTCTCCTGGTCTCCAGAGGGCTTTCCCACTGGCGGTGTAAATAAATCCTCCCAGAGAACTCGAAGATGTTCACGCAAATCCTAGGAAGGGTGATGATAAGCGGGTCATCTAGTGCAAGGAATAACAGTGGATATGGGACAGGGGGTCGAGCTCCTTTGGGAGGTTCTTTTCCTGGACAGAACAACTACTGGATGCGAAACAGACTCTACGCCAAGTTGAACTTTCGGCATCAATAAATATGGCACCGTCTGGGGCACTGAGTTCTCATCTGAACGTGGGTCGTAGGGCTGACTCGCCGGCGAACCCGGCGGCATCTCTATTTACAGAAAACGTGATCTATGTTGCATTTTACATGGGTTCTTGTTTCCTCTCCATACACACACGCGCACGCGCGCGCGCGCTCGCACACTTCTCAGGATGACAGCTACAACTGCAGGGATCGTAAATCCACTAAGTCTCTAATGCAGGAGGGTGGGGGAGCGGGCGAAGGTGGGCTAAGGATTATCAGAAAGGGCCACAGCCGGGGTGGAAGGTCTTTCCCCTTCGTCGTCCCCTCCTCTTATTAAGACACCACCTTCCTCCGAGCCGACACACCGGGGGCCCTCCTCCCTCTCCTCCCGTCTCCCCAACTCCCTCGCCCCACGCGGGAGGCCCGTGGGTCGGGGGTAACGCGACCCGCCCTCTGCTGGAAAGGGGACGTGCGAGTGCCCGGCAAAGGCGCTTACTTTCCGAGCTCCTCGAAAAGCTGATACTCGTCCGTGAACCTGGTGCAGGTGGTAGTCGAAGCCATCCTCGGTCCGGGCTGTCCCCCTGGCTGGGAGCGCGGCGGACGAGACGAGAGCAGACGCGCGGCTTCCCCGGGACTCGCCCCGCGGCGCTGTCACCCAGGGCCGCCCTCACTTTCCTCGTCCGAAAGTAGCTCGCCGGCGAGAGAGTGTGCGCAGGGGCGGGGCGGGAGGGGAGATGACCAGAGAGGGTGGCGTGGGGTCTCCTCCCTGCTGTCCGCCGATCCTCCTCCTCCTCCGGGCCTCGCTTCCTTCTTCTCCTCCCGACGCTCCCCCCGACCCCTTTCTAGCCCCTCTCCCCAGATGCAGGCGCAAAGTACTCAAGAAGAGGGGCCGGGAAATGGAAAACAGCCGGGCACGGGGCGAGAGGCGAGCAGTTGCGAAACGATCCGCACCGGGGCAGGAGGGGTAGAGGCGGAGGGGAGGGAGCCCGAGGGGGCGGAGGCCGCGGACCCGGGAGCGGACAGCGCGAGCCCAGCTGCAGCTGTCAGCAGGCGCGGGCGCGGGGCGCGCCGGAGCCGGCCTCCCTCCCGCCCGCACCTCGGCAGCCTCGCGCCCCCCACGAGCCCGCGGCGGCTCCGAGACTGCGCGGCGAGACGAAGAGCGCTCCGCTCGGGCGAAGCCTCGTCCGCCGTCCCCGGGCCTCCGGCTCCTCCCCAGCGCCTCCTCCCGCCGCTCCCTCCGCCTGCCCGCACCCCCTCCCTCCCGCAGCCCCCTCGTGCTGGTCCTATCCCTCCTGCTAGCGGCTCTCACCCCGTCCTCCCGCGGATTCCTCCTTCCCTCCCTCCCCGGGTCTCTCACGCGCGCACGCCCGTCTAGGGAGAGACCAGGTGGGTGGAAGAGGATGTGCGGGGGAGACGCCTGGAGAGAGTGTAGGTGAAGGAGGCGAGACGGGAAAATTACAGTTAAACCCGCAATTAGGCTTCTGCCAGAACGTGCGGCCGATTTAGCGGGAAGAAGCGGGGCAATTCACGGACTGCGGAAACTGCGGCCGGGGGTCGCGGGGGCCCCCAGCCTGGGTGTGGGCGCCGGGCACGAGAGACCGCCCCCCAGCCGGCGCCCGAGCCGCGGTGCCCGGGTAGGGCCAGAGGTGCAGACGCTTCGTCTCGGCTCGAGTCGGTGTTGACACAGTGGGGGCCGGATGTGGGCAACAGACTGCTTCCAAAGAAGGGTCCCGGCCTCCCCCAAGCCCCGGTGACGGTGCGCCCGCCCCGGCAGAAGCCACTGCGCCCGCTCCCGGGCGCTCTGCGCGGGGTTCCTCCCTCCCCCGCGGCCTCTTCAGCGAGGGGCGACGCCCGCCGCGCCACGTTTCACTTCTGATATGACGGCAGCCTCACTCTCCACCTCCGCCGCCGTTTTCTAGACTGGGTTGCTCAGACTCTGGCAATCCCCAAAAGCCTCTGCTTGGGCCATGAATGTGAACAGAAGGGAAGCAAGAACATCGCCGCCGAGCCACACCTTCCCTCCAGAGTAACTCCCCGGTAACCTCACGAAGTTCTGATAGTAAGGCGATTTCTCGCGAGATTTCCTCCTCCGGCGGCGGGGGCGGGGTAGTGGGAAGGTTAGGTGTCGGTCACGCGACCTAGTAGGGGCTGACGTCACTCGCATCATGTGACCAAGTCTAGTGCCTTTCGCTTTGCAAAAGGAAAAGGAGAGGTTGCATGTGCTCTTGCTTATGTGGTCAAAGATCTGATCGGATAGTAACATCTGACTGTACATGGCTGTTTGAAAAAGCACGTCGCGGTTCAGGAACACGTCTTATTCATCAGCATATCTGTCACTGTTTACAGTAAACACGAGAAAAAAAAATTATCCATTACATTTAACATAGGTGAATTGCTGATAGCCTTCCTTCCAGTCCTGTGTCTTTAATAAAAGCAGACCAAAACAAGAAGCCTTCTCCAAATTACTGCTTTTTGTTTTATAGCATGGGGAAGCTAAAAACCTTGGAACTCTATTGCTGTTTCTTCATCCTCAGCATTATGTCAGGAACTCAAAATTTCACAGCTGGAAGGTGAACCATAACTAGGAGGTACAGAGAGTCTAAGATTGAAAGGAGTTACTTACTGCTTGCTCCCAATGGTTGCTTTTAACTAGTGAATTAGTCCACGGTCACACATAACTTAAATCCATTTCCTGGTCTGAGGAACGCTATTCTGCCAATAACAGCTTTTACTAGAGTTCTTAAAATGTTTACAGTTTTTAATGCTTATAACAAAATTGAACTTTGTACATATTTTAATTTCCTAATCATAAAAAGCAAATGCTGTGTAAAATGAGCAATACAAGATGATACCAAAAACAATATGAAGAAAAGAAACAAGGTGTCTGTTAATTGGCCAGAAAGATGAAAAAAATCAATGTGGTCTAGGCTAAAGATTTTTAATATATACCTTAAATATTTGTCAACATGGTTCCAAAAGTTATACTGTAATAATTTAATGTTCTTCTCTGAATCTAAAAATTAAACAGAAGTAAAATTAAAACAATAAAGAAAGAATTTTACAACTTGGGAAGAAAATTGTTTTTTAAATATTGCAGTAATGAGGCCTACATAATTACTATATTTATCTCAGTTATTTAAACTACCCACAATTGTAAATGGTTACAATAATTGTGTGATACAATAAAGCAAGCATAACCTAGTTTTAATACTGATACATTACTAGACAATAAAAGTGTGCTTTTTAAGCAAACACTGCTTAATATATATTTTCATTGTTCCCTGATCTATATTTTGTACTACTTAAAGTATATGTCTTATTTATCAAAAACTGCTGCTGCTGCTAAGTCGCTTCAGTTGTGTCTGACTCTTTGCAACCCCATAGACGGCAGCCCACCAGGCTCCGCGGTCCTTGGGATTCTCCAGGCAAGAACACTGGAGTGGGTTGCCATTTCCTTCTCCAATGCATGCATGCTAAGTCGCTTCAGTTGTGTCTGACTTCGTGCGACCCTATGGACAGCAACCCACCAGGCTCCTCTGTCCACGGGATTCTCTAGGCGAGAATAATCAAAAACTGAAGATATGTCTAGTGCTTGGACCACCTACAACAATAATCCTTCTGGGGTTACTTACACTTGAAGGCCACATTGATTATCTTCTCTTGCCTCCTTCCTGGTCTCAGGCTTCTGCCCTCGTCTACTCTCATTCAAGAGCCAGAATGATCCTCTTGAAACCTCAGAACAAACCAGGCTTATGCTCAAAACCTGCTGAAGGCTTTGCACCATCTCAGTTGGATGAAAAACAAAATTCTCAAAAAAAAAAAATTAAAAAAAAAAAACAACGAAATTCTCAAACTGACTTATAAGGCCTTAGAGGATCTGTCCTCCACCCCACTCCACTGGCCTCCTCACTTCAGTTGGTGTCCTGGCTCACTCTCCTCTGGCCGCACTGGCTACTACTGTTCCTGGAGGAGGGACTTGGCATTTGCTGTTCTCTGCGTCCCAGAATGTTTATCTCTTAGTTGTCCTATCTCATTTCTTCACCGCCTTCCAATATTTTCTCAAATATTGTCTTATGGGGTGGCCTTCCCTGGCTGTTCTATCAATTACTGCAGCTCTTTCAGACATGATTTCCAGTCCCATTCCCTGCTTTATTTTTCCCCTCAATACTTATTACCACCTACAGTACTACACGTTTTTTCTTGTTGTTTATACTTCCTAACTAGAATTTAAGCTCCCCAGGGGCATGAATTACCGACTGTTTTGTTCACCGCACTATTTCTAGCAACTAGAACAGTTTCTGGCACATAATAGCTGCTTGATGAACTTTGTTGAATGGATAAATTAATTATTTGGGGGTTTAGATTAATAACAGGTTTTATATTAAGTTCAGTTCAGTTCAGTCTCTCAGTCGTGTCCGACTCTTTGCAACCCCATGAATCCCAGCACGCCAGGCCTCCCTGTCCATCACCAACTCCCGGAGTTTACTCAAACTCATGCCCATTGAGTCAGTGATGCCATCCAGCCATCTCATCCTCTGTCATCCCCTTCTCCTCCTGCCCCCAATCCCTCCCAGCATTAGAGTCTTTTCCAATGAGTCAACTCTTCGCATGAGGTGGCCAAAGTATTGGAGTTTCAGCTTCAGCATCAGTCCTTCCAATGAACACCCAGGTCTTATCTCCTTCAGGATGGACTGGTTGGCTCTCCTTGCAGTCCAAGGGACTCTCAAGAGGCTTCAGAAGTTGATAATTAACATACCATTAAGACTTCTTACTATGAGGGTGATCATTTTCAAAGTGGTCATAGTATCCCATCATTAAAAGTGTTTATGCACAGAAATGGATTTTTAAAATACAATAATAATTGACAGCAAGGGGAAAGAATCTAGTACTAATTTACTTGTCAAGGAAGACGGAATGTGTTTCCTTAGATATATTGGCCTTACTAAATTTTACATTGTAATAAAAGGCAGTGCCAAAGGTTTTAAATAACTAGATCTCATTGTGAAGACAAAAGTCAATGTAAGGAAATGAAAAATGTGGCTTGAAATGAATTTTTCATGTGCTAAATGGGCAAAAAATTTCTAAATAGTAGCCTATTTGGTTTCTCAATTGGTTTAATCACACAAAAATTGAGATCACTTGGTGTATTGCTTCCAGCTTCTAGATTTCTACTTTGCTCAAGGTGGAAGCAAAGTATTCATAATTTTATCATCTTTCAAAATTCACCCATGAATACTGGAAAGGCAATAACAGCAAATAAAGGAGAAGGGGTATGGGGTGGTGGATGGCTGAACAACTGTTGGTTTGAAAAGTAATAGTAAGCAGAGCCCTGTCACTACCTGGATTGCTAGACTTCAATCACATAAAATCACATCAATGCCAAGAGGAAAAGGAAATCTTGCTGTAAATGTATCTCATCCTTTTTTTGTGATAGCATCAGCTGACAAACAGTAGCAAAGAGATAGAAGACCTGAAAATGATACCACATACAAAAACAAAATGAGAATAAGGGATAGAAATCTTGTAATTAAAAATTGCAAGACTTCAGTAGCCCTACTAGGAAGGGATAAGTTTCTAATACTTAAATGAGCAAAGTGGATATTCACAGGTATTGATTTCCCCTTGCTACAAAGTGGCATATAGGAAACAATGAAATGATGACTGTAATAGGTAGATTTCTGTGAGAATTTTAGCAGGCTCTGTGTTGTAAGCCACTCAGTAGATTTCGAGTCAAGGGGGAAAAAGCAACTTGCCCGTTGCTCTTTTTCTGTTAAAGCAATCGGCTGTTGCTTTTTCAGTTAGTCTTCCTAAGGTACAGTAACCACATAGAGTCAGACACAAATATAGTCTACAAGCGAGTGGATTACCTGTTTACCACAGCATCCATTTATGCAAGATAAACGTGCAGATGAAACTAACTTTTCATAAAACAAAAGAGAGTAACAAATATTTGCTTTGTTTCATCAGGTGCTAATTTTTTTTTTTACTAAAATTAAAAATAAACATGCAACTAATCAAGAAAATAAGCAATATCCAAAAAGTAGCTCTTTCCCATCACTTTCAAGTATACTGGTTAGTATACTTGATGCTTCATGAACATATATGCATACCTACCACTGTTAAAAGAATTGTAGTAAGCAATTGTATTAAATACAATGTGTAAATTGAAATAATTGGAGTCATTAACAAACAAAACAAATTAGCAGATGCTGTCTTCCTCTTGAAACAGAGCAGGACCCTGTGGGTCCTAAACTCGGGAGCCTTTCTGTCCCCCATTTTCTTGTTTGTAGAGAATGGACTCCAGCTTCCATGACTTTCCCTGAGTTTCAAAGAGCAGATTCGAACAACTGCCAATCAAGGAAGGAGCTGCCAAGAAGCCACCTGAGGCTACTTTAAAGGAACCAGAGAGGCTCATTAAAATTTGTTGTTATTTAGTTGCTCAGGCTCCTATGTCCCTGGGATTTGCCAGGTAAGAATACTGGAGCAAGTTGCCATTTCCTTCTGCAGGAGATCTTCCTGACCCAGGGATCAAACCCCATTCTCCTGCCTTGCAGGCGGATTCTTTACTGTTGAGCCAATAGGGAAGCCCAATCAAGAAGATTTCTTGAGAATAGATTAGATGAGTGCAAGGCCCTGCACACACCCTCATCATATCAGCATCCCCACCTGAATCATTGAATTATTGCCTCATCAAATCCTCCTGGGGTGGGACACATAATTTTTCAGGGCAGGAGCCACTGTGTCCCCCTTTCTCTGGAAAAACAATAAAGCTATTCTTTCCTTCTTCACCCGAAACTCTGTCTCCAAGATTTAATTCGGCACCAGTGCTCAGAAGCCAAGTTTTCCGCATCAGTCTGCCCTGGTAATGACTCACTCACTACTGTTGCAACCCTTACCACTCCTACAGTTAGAATATTGGTCCCTTCATGGTGAGGAACAGCTATTCAGTTCCTCACCACGGCACTAACACAGGACTTGTACCTTAAGAGATGCTCAAAAATACCTTTTCTTTTTAAACATGAGTATACGTTATCATTAGTCTTTGTCTTCCAAATTATTAAAAATCCTCAATCTTTAGTATGGTATCATGAGTCCTCTTTGTTGCTGTATTTAATGGATGCTTTTCACTCTGTACATAACTTGACCTCTCTGTATCATTTCATACTCTTGACCTGAATTCTCTGTTGGTTTCCATGTCTGATAACCACATTCTCCACTCACAGCAACTCCCTGCCCCACTGCACTTCTATCTGTTCTTTTCTTCAGGCTCATTCCCTCCCGCTTTTCTCCGCCTATATGATAACTGGTTGCTCTTTGGTTTCCACCATCTTCAGTTCAGTTCAGTCGTTCAGTCGTGTCTGACTCTTTGTGACCCCATGAACCGCAGCACGCCAGGCCTCCCTGTCCATCACCAACTCCTGGAGTCCACCCAAACCCATGTCCATTGAGTCGGTGATGCCATCCAGCCATCTCATCCTCTGTCATCCCCTTCTCCTCCTGCCCCCAATCCCTCCCAGCATCAGGGTCTTTTCCAATGAGTCAACTCTTCACATGAGGTGGCCAAAGTATTGGAGTTTCAGCTTCAGCATTAGTCCTTCCAATGAACACCCAGGACTGATCTCCTTTAGGATGGACTGGTTGGATCTCCTTGCAGTCCAAGGGACTCTCGAGAGTCTCTTCCAACACCACAGTTCAAAAGCATCAATTCTTTGGCGCTCAGCTTTCTTCACAGTCCACCATCTTGAGCAGCTCTTTTTCTTATTTTACACAGCTTTCCCAGGCCTCCTTAATGACTCTTATTCTCCTGATTATTGTCTGGCTTAAATTTGCTTCTCCAGGTGTAGGTTCTTACACAAGGGGAGGGAGTTATTGTGGCAAAGTTATTGTCTCAGAGAGAAGGATAAGGAAGTGGAGAAGCAGGATAAAAACATAAAGAAAAAACCCAGCATGTGCCTTCAGGCAAAGTGTGAGGCTCAACCTGATCTACCAGCAGCTTGGAGTGTTTCAGGTGAGGACACTCATGATCCTTCACCAGGCAGTCATTGACCACTGGCTGGGGGGGAAGGGAGAAAGAAGGGATGTACACTCCCAAGGGGTCAAGCAGGGCCCTCCTCGCTTTCAGGCACATGGAAAATGAAAAAGGGAAAAACCAAGTCTGCTAGATATCAAAATGCTAATGACTGAAATCTTTATTTCCAACTCCCACTTCTCTGAGAGCTTCAGATTTGTGTTGCCAGTCCCCATTAGAAAATTCCTTCCAGAGAATCTGCCTCTATTTCTGATTAATCTCCCAGACTCTCTCTCTACCTGCACCTCCTCCATATCTCAGCAAAACTTGAGGGTCACCTGTAATGATCCCTCTCCCTTCTTCCCACAGCCAAGCATGAGTCCACACGCCTCATGTCATTCCCACGGTAAATGCCTTCTTTTAGGCCAGCAACTTTTCTCACTCATATTAAGGCATTAGGTCACCCTTTAGTGAATTCACACTAAAGAAATCTAATGTAGCTCTCCTCAGTGTGGATGCCATTATTAGCTCAACATATAGCCTTCTTTTAAAAAGAGGCCCAAATCTTTAGTACACTCTATCATGCATTTTCTGCTTGGGACCTGGGTAATTTCATAGATTCATCTCTCTTGTCGTTGTTCCATACCTTGTTTCCTAAACATTCCTAGAATTATCTATCCACTGCACTTCATTTCTTATCATTGGCCTTCTAGACCAAACCATCATTATCTCTTAACCAGTTTGCCAAAGCAGTCTCCTAACTGCTTTAATTTGTGCTCATTGAAATTCTTCTTGATAATCATCTAACTATTCAGTGGCCCATTTATCTAAGGTACACAGAGCTTTATCCTGTTTTTCATTCTGAATTCCTTTCAGGGTGCACTGTCTGCAGGCCACTACGGTGGGCTGTGATTTAACCCTTATATAACTGGATGATGAGCAGGGCCCTTTACTCTTTTTCCCTTCACATTCTCCACCCTCCTCCTTTAGGTCATGAATTCAACCAAGGTTTGGGAGGCATTTAGTAACTGATTTGTCTGATGGTGCTAGGAAGGCTCATTCTTAGGTCAGCCAAGGATTTTGTTGGTAGGCCATTCATGTTCTATGTCTAGATTAGGCCCTGTTAAAAAACCTAAAAATCCTCTAGATTGTCTGTCCTACTAGTCTATTATGATCCAGAAAATGTTCTCCCTTGTTGAATCTTCCCATATATAGAAAAGCACTAAAATCACTAAGATGTCTGTTTTGTAATTAGCAGTAATCTTTTGCCAAAATGTTTGCTTAACTATGGGCTTCCCAGGTGGCACTAGTGGTAAAGAACACGCCTGCCAATGCAGGAGACATAAGAGGTTCCATCCCTGGATCATGAAGATCCCCTGGAGGAGTGCATCACAGCCGACTCCAGTACTCTTGCCTGGAGAATCCCATGGACAGAGGAGCCTGGTGGGTTATAGTCTGCTGTAAGACCCTGCATAAAACTTAAACTCACAGCTCATGTACTGTGATTTTGTGACACTCTTTTAATTTAAATATCTTCAGAGGAAGGTAGCATCTCCTCCAACATTCTTCATTTTCAAAACTTTACCTTTTCAAATAATCAATGGTTTAAACTTGAAGTTACCTTTGCCAAAATTTGAAATTTCTTTTTTCATAATGTAGGAGCCAACACCAAGGATTTGCTGCATGCTGTATATCAGATAGACAACACCAACTGGACTCAGAATAGATGATAAAATATACTCAATTTACTACCATCAACCCTGTATAATTACAGTAACTTCTTTCCTATTTGCATGATAGGTCCTGCTAATTTATTACTATTTATTATAATTTATTATTCAGATACTATTTATTCATTTCTTAGATCATCTGGGCATCTGATATTTCTTATCTCTCTGATTATTTGCTTCACAGAGTGATAGCTTACAGTGAACGATGTCAGATTTGTGGTCTCCAAAGAACAAGACTTAGCTTTGGAACCAGGGACCAGGCTTGATCACTCAAGAGTTTTTGTGTAGCAGAGTTTTATTAAAGTGTAAAAAGGGACAGAGAATGCTTCTGACATAGACATCAGAGGGGGGATGGAGAGTGTCCCCCTCGCTAGTCTAAGCAAGGGAATTATATACTTTATAATTGGTTATTATAATAAATCAAAAGAATGTTTCAAGGTTGTAAAGATCTTACTAGACCCACTCCCACAATTTACATTTTAAGATAACAGGATTAGCCAGAAGGATTTTAGGAAGGAGAAACAGTCCTCAAGCAGGATACATTGTTGTTCTATAATTCTTAGTACAGAATTTAAACTGAGTTGTTTGTGGTTTAATCATCAGTTCCAGGCTTAAAGAAAAAAAAAATGTTTTAGGTGTCTAAAAAATGTCTAAGACTAAGGAATGTAGAGGAAAAAAAATGCATTTGTCCTTTTCTCCTCCTTGAGAATTTCAGACCTCTATCTCCTCTTCGAGAGTTCCATACCCCCCTCTCTTTCTTGGGGACCCTGGACTTCCTATCAACCTGTCTAGAAATTGACTCTCTCAAGAGCTAGATTGACATGCTCATTTATGCCTTCAAAAAGCAGAAAGAGAAGGGGCTTTAAAAATCTATTTGCTCAATGAGATAATGCATGTGACCAAACCTACCCACCAAAATCTGTACTATTCTCCTTCTACAGAAACGGGGGTGGATTTGAACACATAGGCAGAATATATCTTCCAGAGTTCCCTGCCTCCAGATGATGTTCTTGGCAAAGATATGTGAGCAGAAGTGATGTGTGTCACTCCAGGTTTTGCGCCCTCTGCATGTTCTTTAATGTTCTTCACATTTCCTAAATGACTGAAACTAATTCTGATAGCAGTTTGTAATCATCAGGTTGAAGACAGCAGAGCCACTGTCAGCCTGGGTCCCTGAGCATAAGGGCTGAGCTGCTGCTAACCCAGAACTCTGCTCTAGATCAAAGACATAAACTTCCTGTTTTTAAGGAAGCTGAGTTTTGAGGATCCTATCTTTTTTTTCTAGGTTGGTCTACCCTATCAAAAACAAAATATATAAATAAAACTCTTAAAATCAAAAGTCCTGGACAGATAGAAATTATCACTATAATTCAAAGATTATGAGTAAAATTACAAATGAATGAATGAATGGAAATAGGTGATTTAGGTATGACCATATTTTGTTTTTTCTACATCATACTAGTTTCCACTAGTGTGATAACTGAGAGTTAGCTTTGTTACAAAATGGCCCAACTCCAGTCATAACACATATCTATATGGTTCAAGTTAAAAAAATAAATATTAATGAAAGAACCAGTTTACCCTTTTCACTTCCTACTACACACACATACAGTCCTATTTTCATTCAAAAGGACATATTTTTAGAATTTCTGGAAGCTATAGCAATACCCTGCAAAGAGACAGGCACATTTCTCTTTAAAACCTCCCGTTTTCAAAGCTTTATTATATATGTGGGGGAAAAAAAAAAAAAAAGCTTCAATTAGTAGCTTATTTGTGAGCAACACTTCTTTTCACAATTATTTGGCTCATTTAACAAAGAAGACATGCCCTCAAATTAAGAGTGAAAAGGTGTTTTTGAAGGTGAAGGCAATTAAGCTGGGTGAGTTATCAAAGTACATAGGAAACAAAACAAAGGACTCCTGCAGCATAAATGTGAAGGCTTGTGCCACTGATTGTGAAGCATTTATTCTATAAATTGTGTGTTTGTGTAGTGGGCAGAGATTCTGAGGATGTAATGGAGAGCAAAGTAAATAGCGTCCCTACTTTTGAGTAGGGCTTGCTTTTGAGTGGGGGAGATAGGCATTAAATCACAAATAGGTATTAATTATTTGTAAAAAAAATTAATTAATATAAAGGAAGAATACAGGGAGCTATGAAAATGTATAATATTTGTCTTGGTGGGTAGGAGAAGGATGAGCAAAATGAGATTTGAAGGATAAGTGGGAATTAACTATATAAAAGAAAGTACTGGGAAAAGCATTCTAAGAGATGGAACACCACAAATTCAAGGAACCAAAAGAGGTCCATTGGATTAGGGTGCAGGGAACAGAAGGCCATAGGAGTGGATCAGACAGGCTCTCATGGGGAACTTAAAACCGCATGAAGAACAATATGGAAATACTGAAAAGGTTTTAAGAATGGAAGTGACATTCTGCATCATAAATTCATCCTGGCTGCCTTGTGGAGGATGAGTGTTAGCAGTTGAAAGAGATCAGCTTAAAAGGCAAGGTAAAGGAACATAGAGGCTTGGATTTAGGTGGTGGCACTGGTGAAAATAGAAATAAATGGATATATAAAACATACTTGGGAAAAGTAATATTAAAAGGTGAAAGATTTATGTGATCTGAAGAGAAACCAGAGTATAGGGAAAACTAATTAAAAAACAAAAACATTGATAATTGAAATCAACTATGTTAATATGAATTAGACAAAACTGCAGGCTATTGATGTCAACAATATGTAAACATACTGATGTGACTTAGATTTTATTTTTTGTTTTAGGAAAACTCTGCCTAGATAATATAGTACTATAAATCAGTAAATAACTTTACAGACTGCTTCAGGAACTCTCTTCAGATCAAGTTTTTAAAAACATTAATCTGCTCTCCTAGTCAAATAGCTTGATCATCAGGTTAGTTGTCCAGACTAATTTCACAGTATCCACCAGTTTTAAACTTTGCCCAATTCTCCATTTCCCTTCTTGAAAGATTGCTTACACCTCTTCAGGCCAGACCTCAAATCCTATAAATATCTCACCTCTAGGTACCTCTTTCTGAAACACTGCTAAGATCCTGTCAAGATGGTGTACTACCTATTTTAATGAGTTGGGAGTACTTTATTAACAGATTGTCTGAAGATATTTTGAGGAACTCAGCAATAAACTATAGGAAGTAGTTTCACAAACATTGGCCTAGTCATACAATGAAACATATGAAGTATTAAATTATGTTGCAGCAAAGTACTGGCATTGAACAATATCACAACATATTAACTAAAAATTCAAGTTACTAAAGGGCTTACTTTAACCCCAGTGTGATATGCTTGGTTGTTTGGACGGATAGATAAGAGAGAGAGAGAGAGAGAGAGAGAAAATTCTCAAAGGACAACCTTCTAAATTTTAACTGTGCTTATCTTTTGGGATAAGAATATGAATGAATTTTTTCCAGTATTTTGGAATTTTTCTTCACTGAATACATTTGTGTAATAAAACTAATGAATGCTATAAAGAGATAAAACTTTTGAATTTGCATATATTTGGGAATTGAAATATGTATTCCAAAATCAAAAAAATTAACTCTGTGGTTTCTTCCTTAAAGTTTTCTTGTTTTGGTGAGAGGGAAAATGGTGAGGAAGAATAGTAATAACTACTGTTTCCATGGTACAGTTTCACAGTAATCATGTAAGACACATGATACTTTTCATCTTATGAGTAAAAAAAAGGGGCTAAGAATTTAAATAACATTACTTCTTACTAGAAATAAGGGCCAGTTCAAGTTTTACTCTCAAGAGTATCTAAAATACTAACTGGTAGCATCTGTTAAGTATTTACCATGACTCATGACTCTCTGAGATAGTTTTCTATTGCATTAATTTTACAAATGAGTCAACAGGAACAGATCTGTTTATCTCAAGGAAGTGACAAGCAAGATAAGGAATCAAACCCAGGTAAGCTGAGCCACAGAGCCTGTATTTTTAATCATTATATGTTATCTTCCACATTTTTATTTATTTTTACTTTACATGCCACAGCTAAACACTCATACATATATTTTATATTTTTCAAATGGCTAACTCTGAAAATATTTAGCTACTTAGGACTGGCTGCTCTTTAAGGGGAGGGACAGTGTGAAAAGAACAAATGGACTACAGAAGCCACTTGGCTTCAGGGGAAAAGCAGCTGAATTTTCTGCTTCATTAATTAACTACACCAATCCCCAAGTGTCAAATAATATTAACCAGTCAACAGTTGCTTTTCCAGAGAGCTAGGTGACTCATTTTCTAAACATACTGCTTATGTAGCTATCACCTCCTGCTGCAGAATTTTGGCTGAGCCCAACCTTCCTCTCTCTCTCGGAGGTCTCATCTCCAGTTTTTGCTTCTTCCTGCCTCTGGTACCCTCGATCCTCAACCTAGTTTCTTATTGAACCTCAGGGCTAATCCAGGTTAGATATATCTGCAAACGTGACTAAATGTTAAGATGGGGAATTTAATGATAATACCCTAAGTCTTTGTCATGTGGCCGCCTGGATGGGAGGGGAGTTGGGAGGAGAACGGGTTTGTGTATATAGCTGTGTCACTTTGCTGTCCACCCGAAACAACAACATTGTTAATCAGCTATACTCCAATATAAAATTAAACATTAAAAAAAAATCCTAAATCGTAACTAGATATTACAGTGACTAGAGGGAAACCCCTTTCCTAAGGAAATGTTGGAGAGAAGAATCCTTGGAGGCCATCTCATTTCCTTAGCACATTTCCAAGGTCTTCCTGAACTTCAATCCAGGCTCTTCCAACAGGCTGGTAAAGCCAGATTAAAGGAAGTACTCAGACACATAAGGAAGGGTTCACAACTGTGTGGCTTTCATCAACAGTGACCACTGCTACCTGCTAAAGTCTATGTGATCCTGTAGTGTCTCTACCACTCTGAGGGTCCTGCTAATAACCTAGGACTCCCAATGACTGGACCTTCCCTGGTGACTCAGATTGTAGGGAATCTGCCTGCAATGTGGGACACCCATGTTTGATGCCTGGGTTGGGAAGATCCCCTGGAGGAAGAAATGGCAACCCTCTCCAGTATTCTTGCCTGGAGAATCCCATGGACAGAGGAGCCTGGCTGGCTACAGTCTGTGGAGTCGCAGAGAGTTGGACACACCTGAGCAACTAACCCCTTCCCAGTGACTAAATCCAGGCAACTTGACCCAAGCATCATCTTCATGGGAATCTACATAACCAATTACATAGATTTTCTTTTTTTTTTTCCCATTGTGTACAACTACAAGTTTTATTTGCATCTTAAAAATGAAGTAACCAAAGTTTAGAGAGTTTAAATGACTTGCCCAGGGTCACTTGGCTATTAAATAACAGAGCCAAGAACTCAAACACAGATCTAACTTTGAAACCCTAGGTCTCAATACTTTTACTATACTTCATTTCTGAGGCAGAATTCTGGGTTGGCCGTTGCTTTCATCACATGGGTCCCGAGGAAGTAGAATATATTTATAAAGTGCTGAAAGAAAAGAATGGTTGTTTTAAAATCCTTTTTCTTAAATAAATAAAATCCTTTTTCTCTCTTTTGTTGAAATTGCATCATTTCTATTCATAGATTTTCTTAAAACTGCCCTTCTTTGACTCCTTCAATTCTAGTTCTGGTTTTCTCGCTGCTACTCATCATTCACATTTCTGCCTGTTCTTTTCTTGTTTTCTTTACCTTAAATGTAGGCCTTTCCCACTACTTTGGAGTGGATAACACTGCTAAAGCCCTTGACTCTGCCTCCATGTAGATAACTCCTACATCATGGTCCCTAGCCCCGTAGCTCTCCAGAAATGCTCATCCTTATATCTCACTTCACGCTTTGATGCCAAAATATATCCTTCCCAAAGCTTCAATTTATGTTAATGGTACCATTTCCCTACTATTCAAAATCAATCCTTGGAGTATCACTTGATTTCTTCCTTATAGTTCCCACTTCCAACATTATCACATCCTGTAGATTTTATATTAGGAATATCTGTTTTAAAAATACCTGTTGGGATTTATTTCTTCCTATTTACAAGCCATCATCATACGACTGTTTTACCCACTGAGCCTTCTCTTCTAACCATCAGCCCATTTTCCCCAGTCTTCGATGATTTCCATTAGTCATCATCTATATTAAAAATGTGTGTGTTTGTGTTAGTCGCTCAGCCATATCCGACTATTTGTGACCCCGTGGACTGTAACCTGCCAGGCTCCTCCATTTGTGGGATTTTCCAGGCAAGAATACTGGAATGGGCTGCCGTTTCCTTCTCCCAGGGATCTTCGCAACCCAGGGATTTAACCCAGGTCTCCCGCATTGCAGGCAGACACTTTACCAACTGAACCACCAGGGAAGCCATTAAAAATGAGGCCATGCTAAAAAATGAGACCTTAAAATAAGTGTTCAGGCTCATCTGCATTTGTGCCATAATAACTATTGTTTATTTAGGGTCTACAATGGGCCAAACACTTTGCTAACCAGTTTATATATATTGTTTTTAATACTTTCAATAATCATGAAAAGTAAGGTTTATTATATAATACCTAGTATACATTTGGGTAAACAATTCAATTAACAGGATGTTTGCTTTCATTAGGTCACACCTTAAGAGGCAAATAAAGCTGTCATTTGATCCAGGTCTCTTGAATTCTAAAGCCTGTTCTGAGAATTTAATACATGACACTACAAACGGGTGTATAAACCAGATAATAACTGGATAAAAATTAAATTTTTGTTTTATATGTTACTGTATATCAGGAAGAATTTAAAGGTCAATCCCATGAAGTTAAGAAACTCACTCCCAGAATTCTTATTGATACAGAAGGAGGTTAAGTAAAAATACAAGAAAATAGGTATCACTGTAACCTACTCTAAATTTCTTAGCTCAGATTCAAAATGTGGTAATTTCTTTAATCTCTCCCCAATGGTGAAAGTGCTGCACTCAATATGCCAGCAAATTTGGAAAACTCAGCAGTGGCCACAAGACTGGAAAAGGTCAGTTTTCATTCCAATCCCAAAGAAAGGCAATGCCAAAGAATGCTCAAACTACTGCACAGTTGCACTCATCTCACACGCTAGTAAAGTAATGCTCAAAATTCTTCAAGCCAGGCTTCAGCAATATGTGAACTGTGAAATTCCAAATGTTCAAGCTGCTTTTAGAAAAGGCAGAGGAACCAGAGATCAAATTGCCAACATCCACTGGATCATCAAAAAAGCAAGAGAGTTCCAGAAAAACATCTATTTCTGCTTTATTGACTATGCCAAAGCCTTCGACTGTGTGGATCACAATAAACTGTGGAAAATTCTGAAAGAGATGGGAATACCAGACCACCTGACCTGCCTCTTGAGAAACCTAAATGCAGGTCAGGAAGCAACAGTTAGAACTGGACATGGAACAACAGCCTGGTTCCATAAAGGAAAAGGAGTATGGCAAGGCTGTATATTGTCACCCTGCTTATTTAACTTATATGCAAAGTACATCATGAGAAACGCTGGGCTGGAAGAAGCACAAGCTGGAATCAAGATTGCTGGGAGAAATATCAATAACCTCAGATATGCAGATGACACCACCCTTATGGCAGAAAGTGAAGAGGAACTAAAAAGCTTCTTGATGAAAGTGAAAGAGGAGAGTGAAAAAGTTGGCTTAAGTCTCAACATTCAGAAAACGAAGATCATGGCATCTGGTCCCATCTCTTCATGGCACATAGATGGGGAAACAGTGGAAACAGTGGCTGACTTTATTTTTGGGGGCTCCAGAATCACTGCAGGTGGTGATTGCAGCCATGAAATTAAAAGACACTTACTCCTTGGAAGGAAAGTTATGACCAACCTAGATAAAATATTAAAAAGCAGAGACATTAATTTGCCAACAAAGATCCGTCTAGTTAAGGCTATGGTTTTAATAGTGGTCATGTATGGATATGAGAGTTGGACTGTGAAGAAAACTGAGCACAGAAGAATTGATGCTTTTGAACTGTGGTGTTGGAGAAGACTGTTGAGAGTCCCTTGGACTGCAAGGAGATCCAACCAGTCCATCCTAAAGGAGATCAGTCTTGCGTGTTCATTGGAAGGACTGATGTTGAAGTTTAAACTCCAATACTTTGGCCACCTCATGCGAAGAGCTGACTCATTTGAAAAGACCCTGATGCTGGCAAAAATTGAGGGCAGGAGGAAAAGGGGGCGATAGAGGATGAGATGGTTGGATGGCATCACCAACTCAATGGACATGAGTTTGGGTAAACTCCAGGAGTTGGTGATGGACGGGGGCCTGGCGTGCTGCAGTCCATGGGGTCGCAAAGAGTTGGACTCGATTGAGCCACTGACCTGAACTGAACTGAATTTCTTTAATGACCATTTCTATAATGACCATTTATACTCAAACCATGATTGTCACTGTAAGAAGGAAAACTGTCTACCTTACAACTTACAAGGGCTGGGACATCCTCTGGATAATGTGCGAAATGGATGCTTGTCAACACATGATTATACGAAAGATATCTGTAACGACCCATGTGCTAGAGTGAGTTTGCCTCTCATGTAAAATGACAGAAAGACAGCACAAAATAAATAAATAAATAGCTCCCTATTTGGCCACCTGGGAGGGAAGTAAATATGTCTATGAACATGGTTCTATGAAGACTCAAGATGCTATAGTTTATGAAAAAGCAGAGGTTTTCTCCACCCTATAAAAATGAAACAAAACAGAACAAAACAAAAAGCTAGTGAGGTATAAGCTACTTCCCAGAGAGGTCTTATTAATAAGTCAAGTGGTTCCATTCTTGGTCTTATTTATTCCTTTGTTTCTATCCTTTTTGCCTTCATGTCATTACACTGTTTCGGATTCCTTCTTTACCACCTTTCAATTCTATATTTATAAATTGTTCTAATGAAAGAAAAGGTATTTTATATCAAACAGTACAGTTTATAGTCCACTCCGAGGAACTCATTATGCATAGGAAGTGAATGAAAATTAAATTCACTGTGACTGCAATTGAAGGCAATTGCTTTTGTTCACTGAAGAATTTGTCAGCCTCTGAAGCTAAGATCAATTCAGAAGTAAAAAGAAGGCACACTGGTGTATTCAAATGTCAGTTGAATACAGATTATTGCCAGAATTTTACCAGACTGCATCAGTGATTCCTAAGATATTATTTTAAAGCCATTATGTATGTAACTAATTACTATTTTCTCTTTTCAAGTGTCAAGAATGAGCTTGAAGTATCTTAATCAAAATGTAAGAATTTATTACACAAATTAAAGGATATTTTACAAAACACAATAGGAATAAACTTTTGTCTCAGAGAGGTTTGGAATTTAGAAATGAAAAAACCATCAAAGAGTTAGCAGTATTCATACTTCATCTCTCAATTATACATCTTTCTGTGCTATATATGGAGAAGGCAATGGCAACCCACTCCAGGGTTCTTGCCTGGAGAATCCCAGGGACGGTGGAGCCTGGTGGGCTGCCATCTATGGGGTAGCAGAGAGTCGGACACGACTGGAGCGACTTAGCAGCAGCAGCAGCCCCTGCGCTATATATTCTATTCCACATGGCATAAAATGGCAAGGCAATCACATAAAATTGTATAGGTTGCTGATAACACAAGGGTGTCCAGTGTTGGATACAGTCTAAAGCACAATCTAGCTCTGCTAGCCAAGCTGTCAACCCTCAGGGTTGAGTTGTCCTAAAAAGGGTGACTTTTTCTAGTTTCTATAAGGCAGCATGTGGGTAAGTGGAGACCCCATCAAATGCTGCGGCTTTGCATATTTCAGGTCCAGTCACACAAAGAAAATATAATTTGAACTACAAATCTCTAGTAAAGAGATTTCAGTCGAATGTGTTATCTACTTCTGGTTCAATTAGCTATGATTTAGAAGGTAAGGATGTATATTTTAAAACTGCGAGTTAGTCTCTGGTGGGTAGGGCAGTTATCCACAATACCTCTAAATTTTTACATTTCAGACTGCCCATTACCCTCCAACTCTCAGAGATTTCCTGAGTCAATTATTTATGAGATTTATATCAGAATTGAAAGTATGCCAGGAGCAATAGAAACAATCGAGATTTGGAGCAAAACTAGTTCTTCTTCTCTCCACATATGTAAAATTCTTTATGTTTTGGCTTTGCATTTCTAGGGGACTGGAGATCCATTGATTCTTCAATCACTGGATACAAGATGTGGGTTTTGAAATATTTGTTTAGTATGTTTTCTCCAAAATAATTTTTGTCTTCCTCTAATGGTTACCAGATTCAGCAAATAAAAATATAGCCCACTGGTTAAATTTTAATTTTACTAAATATCAGGTAATGAATAAGTATGCCCCATGTATGAATTTCAGATAAATGAAGCTCCAATATTTTGGCCATCTGATTCGAAGAACAGATTCATTGAAAAAAACCCTGATGCTGGGAAAGATAGAGGGCAGGATGAGAAGGGGTGACTGAGGATGAGATGGTTGGATTTCCTCACCAACTCAGTGGACATGAGCGATGTATATGAGCAAACTCTGAGAAATAGTGAAGGACAGGGGAGCCTGGCGTGTTGCTGTCCATGGGCTCACAGAGTCAGACACATCTTAGTGACTGAACAACAATGTATGAATTTCAGATAAATAATGAAAATAAATAATAAGCATACCCTGTGTAACACTTGGGATATAAATGTACTAAAAATTATTGCATAAAATATACACTAAATAATCATTCGTTGATAATCTGAAACAAATTGACCTGTGATAGCTCACTGATGTAATGGACATGAGTTTGAGTAAGCTCCAGGAGTTGGTGAAGGGCACGGAAGCCTGGCATGCTGCAGTTCATGGAATTAAAAAGATTCAGACATGACTGAGCAACTGAACTGAACTGATTTTTCATTTTATCTGGCAATGACAATCTTGCAATCTTATTTCCTGGTTTTTTAATAAGTAGAACCCTAGAGAATTACTTTTAGTCATTTTTAAGATCTAATTTTGGCAGAGGGATGGAGTTAGAAAATAGAAACAGGTATTTAGCTTTACACCTGAAGGATATTAAAGCTTGACCTGGTGGCTTTACAGTGAAATATGATAAATGGTCACCTGACCCACCTGAGTAAAAAGGTCTGTGTTCTCTTTGGGGGGAAGAAAATGAATGAAGGCTATGTTGTATTATTTTTATAGTATTTACATATACTCAGTCACATAATGAAGCAAGAATATTTTATAAGTAAAATATAACTAACAAAATAGTACATAATTTCATCAGAAAGCCAATTTACATTTCTAGAACTAAGAGAAATCAGATGATTTTCCATATATTCATACTGTCACATCCCTTTTTACTTCTCATTTTCATTTAAATTAATTATATAGAATTACTTATAGTTAGTAATTAAAAAAAAATCATCTAATGTTGGCTTTAGTCCTCGAGACTTAGTCCTGCTTTTAAAAAATGGCACACAGGTTGGTGTCCTTGGTGGTCTAGTGATTAGGAGTCCCCCTGCAAATTCAGGGGACACAGGTTGGATCCCCGGTGTAGGAAGATCCCACATGCCACAGAGCAACGACTGAGCCCATGTGCTGCACCTAGCGGAGCCCCTGCTTCAGAAGAGAAGCCACTGCAATGAGAGGCCTGAGCACTGCAGCTAGATTATCGCCCCTGCTGGCTGCAACTAGAGAAAGCCCACGAACAGCACACAGACCCAGCACGCCCCCCCACCCACCCCCCGCAACCCCCAATGGCACACTAGTATGTGTGTTAAACTTAAAAACTTAAATCATAGAATTCTGAAAGAAGGTAACTATCTTATTAAGTCATTTACAACTTAAAAGTTGGAATAATTATTATTTAAGTACACATAAAATGTACTTGAGTTTAGACTTAATCAAGTAATTACAGTAAGAGCAGGATTTTTGAAGAAATTAGAGAAATATCTTAATTTTCCTTTATTACTCAAAGGTAACACTACCATGATTATTTTAGAGATTTGAAGAGCAAATGTTCTGTTCCATAGAGTATGCCAGTCAAAATATACATTTTAATCTTGTTTCTTTTTCATAATTTTTATAAAGTAGATATTATTATCAATATTTTTAAAAAGCTATTAGAAACTGAAACTTAGAAATATTTATTAGCTCCTATAAGCCACACATATAAATAATAAGTGGTGATATCTGGTCCTAAAACCTAAATGATATACCATGATAAAAAATTGAACTTATTGTGTTACTAAAATATTTGACCCACACTCAAGGCTGGAGGTATCAATAACTTATCTTGTCTTCTCAATTCTTTTTTACTATAATAGAGATAAATATATGATTTTAGGAACTAATTAACATGAGTATTCAACAACTTCTTTTGATAGAGTGAATTACTTACCTTCAAACATAGTAAATTGTTTAGGGGACATAAATAATGACCTGTCATCTTTTGGTAGAAGTATTTTTGTAAGTTATCAGTTCAGCTCAGTCACTCAGTCGTGTCTGACTCTTTGTGACCCCATGAATAGCAGCACGCCAGGCCTCCCTGTTCATCACCAACTCCCAGAGTCCACCCAAACCCACGTCCATCGAGTCGGTGATGCCATCCAGCCATCTCATCCTCTGTCATCCCCTTCTCCTCCCGCCCCCAATCCCTCCCAGCATCAGGGTATTTTCCAATGAGTCAGCTCTTCACATCAGGTGGCCAAAGTACTGGAGTTTCAGCTTCAGCATCAGTCCTTCCAAAGAACACCCAGGACTGATCTCCTTTAGGATGGACTGGTTGGATAGCCTTGCAGTCCAAGGGACTCTCAAGAGTCTTCTCCAACACCACAGTTCAAAAGCATCAATTCTTCTGTGCTCAGTTTTCTTCGTAGTCCAACTCTCACATCCATACTTGACCACTGGAAAAACCATAGCCTTGACTAGGCGGATCTTTGTTGGCAAAGTAATGTCTCTGCTTTTTAATATTTTATCTAGGTTGGTCATAACTTTCCTTCCAAGGAGTAAGTGTCTTTTAATTTCATGGCTGCAATCATCATCTGCAGTGATTTTGGAGCCCCCCAAAATAAAGTCAGCCACTGTTTCCACTGTTTCCCCATCTATTTGCTTGAAGTGATGGGACCAGATGCCATGATCTTAGTTTTCTGAATGTTGAGCTTTAAGCCAACTTTTTCACTCTCCTCTTTCACTTTCATCAAGAGGCTTTTTAGTTCCTCATCACTTTCTCCCATAAGGGTGGTGTCATCTGCATATCTGAGGTTATTGATATTTCTCCCAGCAATCTTGATTCCAGCTTGTGCTTCTTCCAGCCCAGCGTTTCTCATGATGTACTCTGCATATAAGTTAAATAAGCAGGGTGACAATATACAGCCTTGCCGTACTCCTTTTCCTATTTGGAACCAGGCTGTTGTTCCATGTCCAGTTCTAACTGTTGCTTCCTGACCTGCATTTAGGTTTCTCAAGAGGCAGGTCAGGTGGTCTGGTATTCCCATCTCTTTCAGAATTTTCCACAGTTTATTGTGATCCACACAGTCAAAGGCTTTGGCATAGTCGATAAAGCAGAAATAGATGTTTTTCTGAAACTCTCTTGCTTTTTTGATGATCCAGCAGATGTTGGCAATTTGATCTCTGGTTCCTCTGCCTATTCTAAAACCAGCTTGAACATCTGGAAGTTCATGGTTCATGTATTGCTGAAGCCTGGCTTGGAGAATTTTGAGCATTTCTTTACTAGCGTGTGAGATGAGTGCAATTGTGCAGTAGTTTGAGCATTCTTTGGGATTGCCTTTCTTTGGGATTGGAATGAAAACTGACCTTTTCCAGTCCTGTGGCCACTGCTGAGTTTTCCAAATTTGCTGGCATATTGAGTGCAGCACTTTCACAGGATCATCTTTCAGGATTTGAAATAGCTCAACTGGAATTCCATCACCTCCCCTAGTTTAGTTTGTAGTGATGCTTTCTAAGTAGCCATTGTGAAATACTTATGCAATTTTACAATAATTGTAATTGGAAAATGCTCTAATAGGATAATTGTTTAGAAGTAAAGATGCCGACAAATATTAAAGTTAGATTTAATTATAACATTTGTTTGTCACATGAGCTCCATTGAGTCAGTTTATTTTCAGTTTATTTCAGTTTCAGTCAGTCAATTTCACTTTTCAAAATTAACAGAAGCCTTTCATAAAATGTCAATCAGTGCTAATAGATTACTAAGTAGGATTGCAAATTTTAAGCCCTCTAGTGGTCAACACCCAGTTGATCAATGTTTAAGACTGACAGTATTCTTCAAAGATAAGTTATAGTAATTTTTTATCTTTTTTATTTGTATCTCAGGAAGAAGTTTAGCAACTATTAAGTGCTTTAATAGCTTTTTAGAAGTGACTTATGGTGAATTAAGGGCTTCCCTGGTGGCTCAGTGGTAAAGAATTCACCTGCCAATACAGGAGATGTAGGTTCAATTCCTGGGTCGGGAAAGTCAACTGGAGTAGGAAATGGCAGCCCACTCCAGTATTCTTACCCGGAAAATCCCATGGACATAGGAGCCTGGCGAGCTCCAGTCCATGGAGTCACAAAAGAGTTGGACATGACATAGCAACTGAACAACAAAAGTAAATTAGAATACCACTTCAGCAGTACTGGGGCTCAGCTGGTAAAGAATCTGCCTGCCATGCAGGAGACCTGGGTTTGATCCCTGGGTTGGGAAGATCCCCTGGAGAAGGGAAAGGCTACCCACTCCAGTATTCTGGCCTGGAGAATTCCATGGACTGTATAGTCCATGACGTTGCAAAGAGTCAGACACGACTGATTGACTTTCCCTTCAGTTTAGCAGTATTAATATTATGATTAACTGCTGAGAGCTTCCTATGGGCGAGTACTATGCTAGATGTAATATATACCCAATCCTTATTTGGTAGGTGGTGTCTTAGTCAACAGAGGCTGCCATAATAAGTAAAGTACAGATTAGGTAGCTTAAATAACAAACAATTGCTACTCATCTTTCTGGAGGTTGGGAGTCTGAGATCAGAGTACCAGCATGGTTGGGTTCTTGGTGAAGGCCCTCTTGCTGGTTTGTAGATGGCTCTCTTCTCTGTATCCTCACATGGTGAAGAGCAGAGAAAGTAAAGAAGCAAGTTGTTTCATGTGTGCCTCTTCTTATAAGACCATTAATACTCTTCATGAAGACTCCAGGCTCATGGTCTCATTACCTCCCACATGCTCTGCCTCCTAATATTATCACAATGAGAATTAGGATTTTAATGCATAAATTTTGGAGGGACACAAACATTCAGTTCACTACAGTAGATGATATCACTATCATTTTACAGACAAAAAAGCTGGGACTCAGTCTCAAAGATTATACAGTCAGTAGGATGTAAAACCAGGACTCAGTCCTAGTTGCTGTGCTGTGCTTAGTCACTCTGTCATGTCCGACTCTTTGGGACCCCTTGGACTGTGGCCTGTCAGGCTCCGCTGTCCATGGGGATTCTCCAGGCAAGATTACTGGACTGGGTTGCCATGCCCTCCTCCAGCGGCTCTTCCCAACCCGGGGATCAAACCTAGGTCTCCTGCATTGTGGTTGGATACTTTTCCATCTGAACCACCGGGAAAGCCCAGGAATATTGGAGTGGGTAGCCTATTCCTTTTTCGGGGGATCTTCCTGTCCCAGGAATTGAACCAGGGTCTCCTGCATTGCAGGTGGATTCTTTACCAGCTGAGCTACCAGGGAAGCCCCTCAATCCTAGTTTATCTAATACTAAAGTCTTTTGAGTTCTACCAAATTGCTCTCTTGATTCTATTTATATTCTCGTCCTAAACTCCTAAGATATAGGAGTTTAATTATTGCCAGTGCAGATATAATACTGCAGTGACAAACACAGAGAAAATGAAGATTGCTAAATTTATTGTTGTAAATAATAACAATTTTTAATTGTTTAATTTAATAATGTGGTATTAGATAACCACATTAATAATGTGGTTCTTTAAAAAAAAAAGACTGAAGAATAAAATAATAAAAAAGGAAAAAATGGCTGATATAATTCAAATTTGATCAAAACTTACTTTGGTTTAAATGCCAAAATATGCAAATCATACTTTGAGCTAGGAATATGCAAAGAACTCTCAAACACTAATTTCACTCAGACAAAAAGAAAGATGGAAATGTCCCAGAGTGTCATGAAGTTTCACAGAAGTTCTGGCATCGGCAGTAAAATATGAAACTCTATTTTGCATTTAAATTATTTAAATTATAGTACTTTATTTCTTTTAGAATGTGAGAGACCAAGTAGCCTCATGAACTTTTAACTTTGTAACACTCTTCTTCTCTAAGTTGAAAGCTGGTGAATATCCTGAGCCCATGTTGAGTTTGCCCAAATCAGAATCCCAGAGGATCTCTGAAGTGAATTTTGCCCTTAAAGTGACACAAGAAAATCATAGAAACTTCCTTCATTTGTCATAGCTTAGGTGTGCAAGGCTAGAGTAGATGCTCTCTGTCATTTCGGAGAGAGAAAGATTTGAGCACATCTTCAGCCTTCAGAAGCAACAAAGCATCTCATTTCTTTATTCTTATATTCTGGGGCATTTATAGGAACATCAGGTTCAACTGGACAAATAAAAGAATTCCAACGACGTGCTCAGTAATCAAAACATTCTGTTGCTGGTACTCTACATGTAACAGTAATTTCACTGCACCTGAGAGACAAGAGAAGGTACAGCAGCAGCAGGTCTTTTTTGGAACAAAGGATGTTTGTAAGGGCTGGTGTCCATGAATAGGTCCTTAATAGGTGAAACATTTATTTAATTACCTTGACCCAAGTGGCCAACTAAATCAGATAATTACATAAAATAACTAACGCCAGTAAAACCCTAGTCTTGAATTAGTAATATACAGTTAGGGGTTCACATCCAGGTATGCAGATAATTTGCAAATATTCCCTTCATTTGATGTTCCATGGGCATATCTTGAGATTTAAGGACACATGGAGCCGTAGTTGGTTCATTAGATAATCAATAGCCTTTTGAAGAGGCCAGCCAGACTATCAAAATTGGAATTTAACTTTGTGGGTCACAACCTTTGAAAGAATACCACTTGTTTCATTGGCTAAGCTGCCAAAACTACTGGACTCTGAAAGAACCTTCAGGAGGTTACCCAGGTTTGACTCTTTTAACATTCAACAATTTCTGTCTAGACATAGTAAGATCAGGTAGATTCTTTCACATAACTGCCAGACA
Source organism: Cervus canadensis (assembly GCF_019320065.1). Classification (NCBI taxonomy): domain Eukaryota; kingdom Metazoa; phylum Chordata; class Mammalia; order Artiodactyla; family Cervidae; genus Cervus; species Cervus canadensis. The sequence continues at coordinate 51,297,839 of NC_057404.1, forward strand.
CATCTCAATAGAATTTATTGCATGGAGTTTTTTACAAATTTGGGTAGAAAATAGGAACAATAGTTACTAGGTATTATCAGTGAAGTGACTTAGTGAAGTCGCTCAGTCGTGTCCGACTCTTTGCGACCCCATGGACTGTAGCCTACCAGGCTCCTCCGTCCATGGAATTTTCCAGGCAAGAGTACTGGAGTGGGTTGCCATTTCCTTCTCCAGGGGATCTTCCCAACCCACGGATCGAACCTGGGTCTCTCGCATTGCAGGTAGACGCTTTACCATCTGAGCCACCAGCCACCAGACTAGGTATTATTAGGTATTATTAATTTATAAACTATGATCTCAGATTCCTTTAACCTTTACTTGCTGATTCTGTTAACTATAGCTTTAAGTTTTTTCCTAGAACCAATGATCCTGCTAAGTAAGGCTTGAGTGCTGAGGGAGTAGGGTAAATTAGGAGAAGTCAGGATTTGGGGCTGACCCTATGAGAATGATGAGGAAGGCATGGCACCCCACTCCAATATTCTTGCCTGGAGAATCCCATGGACAGAGGAGCCTGGTGGGCTACAGTTCATGAGATCACAAAAAGTCAGACATGACTGAAGTGACTTAGTCCACAGATTGGAATGATACTGGCTGGTATTAAATAACAAAGGTGAGAGCCTGTGTTTGGAGGGGTCAACTAAAAAACAGAAAGCGAATATAAAAAATTCAGAGTTTAGAACTGTCAGGCGGTAGGGAGCAGAATACCAGGCAGGCAGAGAAATTGGGAAGGAGATCAGAGACCTCGAAGGGATGGAAAATAAAGATGGGTCTGGTACTTATGAGTATGTGTAGCAGTTGGCTAGACTGTAAATCACAGAGTATAAATAGTTGTAGCTCATTATCACCAGTAATAGCTATTCTTAGCTATTTTTATTAGCTTTATACTAAAACTACGCTAGCAGAGATTTTTACAGAGCTTTCAGGTAAGGCCTCATATTATGAAAATATTGGGCTTGAGTGAATAACCATTAGAGGCCAGTGGGACCTTGATGGAGCAGGAGAATGAGGGGCGGGGAGCTAGCCAGTTTTCCTATCTATCAGACTCCAGGAGGAAGTGGACTTCAGTTTGCATTCCAGCTCCTCACATTGTTGTTTAGTTGCTCAGTCAGGTCTGACTGTTTGTGACACCATCTACTGCAGCCCGCTAGGCTTCTCTGTTCATGGGACTTTCCAGGCAAGAATACTGGAGTGGATTGCCATTTTTGAATTAAAATCATTTAAATATCTCTATATTTAATATGTTGGGTTGCTGTGATAATAGATGAAATACTATATGCACCATATCTGATTTAGAATAGTCATCTGGGAAATGTTAACTTTCTTTCTTCCTCATCTACCACTTAAACATCCCTTATAGAACTAAGTATAGTCTTGTACATCTCACTAGACTCATTACTATTTGATGATAGGAAATACGTACGGTCTCTGGGTTTTTGTTTGTTCGGGGGCTTTTTGGCTGTGCAGCTTGTGGGATCATAGTCCCCCTGATCAGGGATGGAACCCTTGGCAGTGACAGCGTGGGAGTCTTAACCGCTTGACTGGCAGGGAAATTCCTGTGTTGTCTTTGTATCCCCAGTATCTGCCTTGATGTCCAGATGATCAAAACTGTAGTCCACAAACTTGGCAAGTTTGGAAAGTACTCTCCTCTTGAAAGACACCAGGTTGATAAAATGGACAACATCTAAAATTTAAGGCATTCAAAAATTTGTCAAGGGGTTTTAAAAAACCCATATAAGCATTATTTACATTTCCTATGATAGATATCAATGAGATTTATTTTAGAGTACCGATGGAATTCTCTTGTGGTAGGAATTGGAAATAAAGTCAATTAAAACACCCTGAAATGGGCCTGCTCCCAATTATATTAATTAAAAATATGAGACATTTGCTTTCTCAGCATCCTTTGCTGCTGATGTAGAATTCACTTAAAAGATGCTGGGGTGAGAAACATCTTGTGGGAGGAAGAAAGTTGAAACATCCCCAAATAAGTTGATACTTGAATGAAAAATTATTTCTAACACTATTAACAGGGACAACAAAGAGCTATGTCAAGATGAGAAAGTGTGTATAATAGATACAAAATTGAAGATGTAATATTAATATGAGTCAGAAAGTTTGAGTTTGGTACTCTAGCAATAAAGTACCACTGGTTTGGATGAGGGTGAATTCAGAGAGAGAGAAGAGTCAAATATAACCGATTATGCACGCATCACTCCATACTCAATACAATTCCTGGTTGCTCCCAGAACAGACCCACATCCATGTATTCTAGCACGGTTGGTCTTCCATGTCATCACATTTTCACTGGCTACTGGATCATCCAAATGAGCATACACAGTACTGTAATATCTCTTACCTAACAAAAAAACAACATCAAAAATCCTGACTGTTTTTACATCTTCTGTCCATATTATACCCCATTTATAGCAAAATTCAAGGAAGAATTGCCTAGTATCTCTATTTGCTATCTTCATTTTTTTTTTTTTAACCCACTCACAAGTCTTTCTTCCCAATTCAACTAAAATTACTCTTGTTAAGGCCACTTGGAACATTTTGTTGCTCAACCTAACAAATTTTAATCATCAAATTACTTGACTTCTCTTCAGAGTTCGGCACAGTTAATTATTTATTCTTTTTTTAAAGCACTTTCTTCGCTTGGACTTTTGGACAACATACCCTCTCCTATCTCACTCATCATTTTTTCCCCTAACTCCTGAGGGTCCCTCTTCACTCTCTTAGTCTCTAAATTTTGGAATTTCCCAACACTTAGTCCTTGGAACACCACTGTTCTTTAATTATACTTAGTCCTTTAGTGATCTCAATCCAATTTTATGACTTCAAATGATATTTATATGGGATAGATTCCAAATTTCATAACTCTAGCCTAGACTTTTTTTTTTTTTGAACTTTACTTTTATATACCCAGTTATTTGCTTGACTCCATTTTCACCTCCACTTGGATTAGGATGTCTCACACTGTACTTGTCTCATATTGACTCCTGATTCTCCCATCAAACATTCAAATTAGTGGTCTCTTCCATAAGTCATTACACAGTTAATGAAAATTCCATCTTTGCAGTTGCTCATGGCAAAACTCTTAAATCTTCCCTGCTTCTTTACTGTATCTCACATCCCATTCACCAGCAAATTTTGTAGGTTATATTCCAAAATATATCCTGAATCTGCTCATTTCTCATCATCTCCATTGCTACCACTCTGGTTTAAGACATCATAAACTCTCACCTGAGTTACTGCCAGAGTCTCTAACCAATCTCTTTATTTCTGTTCTAGATACATAGAATCCATTTTCCAGCAGTATTTGGTGTGAATTTTAAACACACGTCAAATTATGCCATCTGTTTCTGTACTGAATGAAACTCAAAGCCTGTTATCTGACCCTCAAAGCCCTACATAATTTGCCTCCTTGGTCTCTCCTTGAGTCCAGCTGCTCCCACTCTCTGCTTTGATAACTGTGCTCCAAACATACTGGCCTCCTTGCTATTTCGTTACCTTTGCCTGAAACAGAAGGTAGCCAAAGCATGATTTTCTCCCCTCAGTTCCTTCTGGCCTCTGTTTAAATGTGCGCTTATCGTGAGGCATGAACATTCTTCCCAGACCCTACCTGTCCATGGAGAGCTCTTAGGGTACTGGCCTGTAGTCCTCCCTGGCTGATTGGCTTAGAGCCTAGGCCTCAGAAGTTGATTGAGTACCTGTCTTGCAATTTATCTTTCCTGACTCCAGTTAGCCTACAGCTGGCTGCCACCCTACCTTTGGTCCTGCCTAACTTTGACCCGAATTGAAACCAGCTGTCCACTGGGGCCATTCCTCCAATTTGCAGCTCAACTCTCTGGCCTCTTCTATCACAGTGCTAGGATGGTTGCTGCGTCTCTGAACTCTGATGACGAAAGAAGGCAAGTGCCTGGGTGGCAGGGAAGACAGCGGTGAGCAAGAGGATAAACAGAATTAGATGGCCCAGTTGACTAGGCTTGGCTTCAAAATAGGCCTTGGATTGACTAGTCTTTTCTTAGAATTTCTTTTGTAAATCAAGTGAATTATACTTGCCCAAGAAATAAATGCTTTCCTTTGAGATAATTCAAATAATATATTTCTCATAAATGGGAATGGGAGTTTATAGCATCGGGAATTGGACAAAGCAGGAAATTACTTTATTATCCAAGAAGAGAAGAGCTTAATCAGTGTTAATTAAAGCATGATGATTCATATTAACATTCCCAGATTATGTAAAATTAGAAATAGCATGGGCAGGTATATTAAAATGAAAAGTCTATTGGTGTTCATGGTGACTTTAAGTTCAAAGATAATGAGCCAAATGGAGAGTCGGACTGATAAAGATTTTTTTTTTAAATGCTGGTCAGAAAGAGAGGTTTCAAGAAAATTAGAGGAAATAAATTCTGATTTTTGTTATGGCCCAAATACTTCTACCACTGTTGTTTCAATAGCCCTTTAAATGGACTTTTCTGTTGCCATTATTTTTCCTCTCTTCTCCCTCTCTATTAGCAAACCATGATTTGTCTGTAATGTGTCATTGCTGTTCTTAAAAGTATTGATATCTGCTGTTCTTCAACCCCCAAAGAATCAATGCCACAATCCGTTGCACCGCATTCACACTCTTACTTCTGTAGAAGTATTTCTAGTTGTCCACTTCCAGATTTCTAGTTGTAAAATAGGAGTCTCCTAACTGTTCAGGAAATTTTGTTCTTTCAGGCCTTTGCTAGGGTTATTTTCCATCCAGCAATTCCTGTATCTTTCTTTCCCAGCTGGGAGAGTCCTGCATATTTTTTAAGTCCAGGTAAAAACTCACTCCCTAAGGAAGGTAGTTATTCTCCTCAAGCAGGATTTTTTAAGTTTTTCTCATTGACCAAGGTGAAATGATAGTTTAGATGTTAAAACATATGTAAGTCTAGTATTTGCAACATAAAGAACACATGGCATGCTTACATAAAGTTTCTCAGTTCACAAGCTTAAATTATTTTATAAAGAATGAATTCTTTTTACCTCCAGAGTAGGAAAATAAAATGGAGTTAAATGTGATGATGTGATAAAGAAAATACCCATTTAAATTCCACTGGATGTTTAACACACCAATAACCCCTAGGAATACATTATACTCATCCAAATGTTTCCAAGAGTCTGAAACAAATTATGATCACTGAAGCAATTCCTTATTTTTGGAAATGTTCAAAAATATCTGCAAGATTAATTTAATTAACAGTTTTGCTTCGTGTGTGTTTAAAGGATCTCAGACACAGCTAAAAACAAAAAGACATGCTGATAGAATAAGACAGTCACCATGCTACACTCTGCTTTTAAAATTGGCTGTTCATGTGACCTGGTATTGCTTGCTAGCATGGTCAAAGACGAAGAATCCTGAGAATTTCTTGAGTGGCCAGGTAGAAAATCCAGCCACCAACCCAAGTTCATCTTTGTCTTGATGATTCTGATGTTATAGCCAGAGTTACAAAAAGCCAAACCTTCAAATAAGAGCCCGGCTTTCTGTGCAGTGGCAGGTTCTGTTTAGCTGGCAGACAGGTCTCTGGCAAAATTCAGACCTCTCATGTTCTAGGAAAGAAAAATGTTTTTTATGGCTGACCCATAGGCCCTGATTCAGAAATAGTCTGAGTCATGATGGATGTATTTTTTAAAAATTTATGGCAGCATTGGAGCTATCTATTTCAAAACTGTTAAAAAAAAAAGAGAGAGAGAGAGAGAGGGCACAAAAGTAAAAAAGCAGCTTTAATGACATCTGCTACCTTGGACACACCAGACAGTGCATATCTGTTGTTTTCCTTGTTAAAAGGAAAACCCCATTAGACAAAACCATGACACAGGAAAAAAAAAAATCATGATGTGATTTAATGAGCTTATTGGTAGCTTTCATTATAGATGACATGTTTTTCAACAGAGTTATGAAAATGTCAGAAGATACACAGGGCTCTAGGTAGAATTATTTCCATTAAATTTAATGGTTATATTTTACAGTTCAGGATATAAACATCTTAATCATTGCAATAAATATTTGTAATAAAATACAGTTTAACTCATTTCCTTTCCCAGTTTCATTTATCACCCTCATATTAAATTCTTAGGGAACTTATGTCTATTAATATCCAGAAAAATCTTATATGTATTACACATTTCAAATACTATTATTTATCAATGTTATTCTAGGAATTTAATTAGAAATGTAAAATATCTTAAAACAGTCCAGAAAAGTGGGTATTTATAAATCTTAAAAAATACATATATTGCCTAGGGAAGAAAAAAACTAAATAAATAAGGTTGTGATGGGACCAAACTGCTTTTGGGAAGACATGACAGAAAGGAAGACAAAATCAGTATAACATAAATAAATGAAGTTAAATTTAACTCTAGTGGTCAAGGTTTGATAGAAGAAACAATGTGACATTCGGATACATAAAGAGATAGCATGTAGGAACTGAGTTTCTATTTTTATAGTGATAATTACTCTGGTTTTACACCAAAGTCATGATAAATTTGGGTTCTGCAATTGCTCTGTAATATAGAAATTTTGCAATGAGAGTCAAAGAACAATCCATTTACAGCTTAATCCTGAGGAAAAATTTCTTGGGTTAAATACCACAACCAGGGGGCCCAGTGGGGAAACTGGGGAGGTCACCTAGAAATTATGTATCTGTTCATTCCTTTAAAATTACCAAGTTTTCTTCTGTCCTTGGTATTTCTAGTTCCTCTTGTATTTAAAAGCACGGATGTTAGGAGGGCCACTTCAACACTTCTGCGGATCAGAGATTATATTTCTTACTTAATTACCTGAATAATTTTTTAAATTAAATTCTAAATTCTATACAAAATCAAGAAAACTTTTCACTAACTAGCAACATTAAACATCTTTTAAGGGTCACATGCTCTGTAGTGGATTATACTCTGCATTAGTTATCTATTGCTGAATAACAAACAATCCCCCCAAATTGTGCATTAAAATAACAAATTTTTATTATCTTTGTGGGTAAGGCATCTATTCATGGCTTAGCTGTGTGTTTTTGCCACAAACACTGTACGCAAAATGGAAGTCTTGGGTATGATTTCTTCAAAGTGTTGACTTGTGGAGGATATAATTTCAAGTTCACTTCTGTGGTTGTTGGCAAGATTCAGTCCTTTGTTGACTTTTGGACTGAGGTATCACCTTACTGGCTTTTGGCTGGTGACCTCCTTTAGTTCATAGCCATGTGAGTTCCTCTAAAGAGTAGCTCACAATCTACCAGCAGCTTCCATCACAGAGAGTGAACAGGCAAGTAAGAGACGGCATCAAGGCAGAAACCATAGTCTCTTTGTAATCTAACCTTGAAAGCATCATACCATTATTTTTGCAATATTCATTTAACTAGAAGCAAGTGAGCAGGTCCAGCCCACACTCAAGAGGAGAAATGTTACATAAAGGCATGAGTATGAGGAGGGGGGATCACTGGGGGCCATCGTAGATGTCACTTGCCATACGCCCATTTATCAATGAGAACACAGAACTTTAGTAACATTTTCAAGCAAAACAGTGAATGTAGAAGCCAGAATTAAAATTGAGGTCTGATTGATTTCCCAGAGTGTTTCCATTGCAATACATTGTACCCTTGTGATAATGAAATAATAATTTCAAGTGACCTGGGAAAGCACTGGGCAATCAAAACATCAATATTAATAAGAATTTTTTTAAATGAGCTACACTGTAGCAAAGAGTTAAGCCCAGGAAAAATGTATTATTTTTGCTTATAGAAGATAAAGAAACCAAATGTATCATGGTTGGATATAAATTAGTTGAGCTATAATTTCCAGCAAAATTATATTAAGAAAATAAAATAAAAGTGCAATACTATTTAAAGAAGCATAGAAATTAAATATCTAGTAGTAAATATAATTAAACATGCAAGACCTACATTTAGGAAACTACCAAACCATTACCAGGAGAAATTCAAGAGGACCGAACTAAATGGAGTGATATACCATGCTCATGGTTTGGAAGGCCCCACAATGTAAAGAAGCTATTAAAATTCTCCCCAAATTGCTTTATAGAGTAAGTGCATCCCACATCTAAATGCCAATACTTTGTGAGCATGTGTACATTTGTGCAAACTAATCAACTATTGTAAAACTATTGTAAAGTGTATGTGGAAATACAAAGGGTCAAGAATGACCACAATAATTTGGAGGAAGGAGAATAGAGTGGAGGATTTGCCCTTGATATAAAGCATTGATATGTGGCATTGGTCCAAGGTTAGTTACACAATTAAATCAAAGATACAAGCCCCCAAAGAGACCCACACATATATAGTCACTTGGTTTTTAAAAATTTTGGCACTTCAGAGCAATGGATAAAGGAGGGTCTTTCCTGGCAAATGGTACTTGAATTACCATATGAAACAAAGTGAATCACCTCATACACAGTTATCAATCTGTAAATATAAATTTGGGCTTCCCAGGTGGCTCAGTTGGTAAAGAATCTGCCTACAATGCAGGAGACGGGGCTTTGATCCCTGGGTAGGGAAGATCCCCTGGAGAAGGGCATGGCAACTCATTCCAGTGATCTTGCCTGAAAAATCCCATGGCCAGAGGAGCCTGGTGGCCTACAGTCTTTAGGGTCTCAAAGAGTTGGACACGACTGAAGCATCTGAGCATACAGGCACACAAATATAAATTTAGAGGGTAAAACACTAGTGTTTTAGAGGAAATCATTGGAACATTTCATCACAAATTTGGAATAGGCAAAGCTCATGAAGGATACATTGCTGAATTGGGCCATAATGGATGATTCTACAAACATTTTAATGAAATGAGATAGAAAGCAATATGTTCTATGTGATTTCATCTATATAAAGTTCAATAAGAGATGCTGGCATTGAGGAAAAAGACAATGTAGTCAATGGATATCTAGTAAGATAATTGAAAGGTCAGGTTTCTAAGCAGTAGAAGAAAAATTAGTTCCACTAAAGAAATGCTGTTATGAAAATGACAAACCAAATTAACGAATTAAATAAAATTAAGTTAATGAAAAAATGAATATTAAAAATTTTCCTCCTATTGCATAAATATATTCAGAATTTTTTCATTTCTATACAGTAGTATTTTAAACTCTCTCGACCTCTTTCATTTTTAGTGGTAAATTTTTTATCTATGTGGACAAGTCTGATGAATACACTTGAAGATTTTTTAAAAGTATATAAAATGTCGAAGAGTCACAAATTAAATGAAGTGAATATTCTAAAGTAAAAGTTAAATTACACTAATTTTAATGACAATTATATGGTCCTAAGATTTGATAGCAAACTTTTTAATACATGTCACCAATGCAAGTTCATGGACAAAGCATAAAAATGGTTACAAAGATAAGTACATAATGTTGTCTTTTGTGTATACGTGATGGGTGATTAAGGAGTGAGTGGCTATTCATTATGAAAGATTTAATGAATTTATAGACAGACCACTAGGTCCTAATAATGTTCTGCTGCTGCTGCTGCTAAGTCGCTTCAATCTCGTGCGACTCTGTGTGACCCCCTAGACGGCAGCCCACCAGGCTCCCCTGTCTCTGGGATTCTCCAGGCAAGAAAAGTGGAGTGTGTTGCCATTTCCTTCTCCAATGCAAGCAGGCATGCCAAGTTGCTTCAGTCATGTCCGACTCTGTGTGACGCTATGGACAGCAGCCCACCAGGCTCCTCTGTCCACGGGATTCTCTAGGCAAGAATACTGGAGTGGGTTGCCATTTCCTTCTCCTGACAATGTTCTATCATATTTTAAATATTTCTGAAAATAAACATCTTTAATTATGATATTAGATAATTGCAGTTCAGTAACGCAACTTTGGGACTTGGTGGTCCAGTGGTTAAGACTCCATTCTTCCGGTGCAGAAGATGCCAATACAATCCCCGGTCAGGTCTCAGTTGCCTGGGCTTCCCTGATGGTTCAGCCAGTAAAGAATCTGCCTGCAATGTAGGAGACCTGGGTTTGAGCCCTGGGTTTGGAAGATCCCCTGGAGAAGGGAAGGAATGGCTACTCACCCCATTGTTCTTATCTAGAGAATTCCATGGATAGAGGATCCTGGCGGGCTATAGTCCATGGGACCGCAAAGAGTCAGACACGACTGAGTCACTAACACTCTCACATTCTGGGGGCTTCCAGGTGGCTCCGTGGGTAAAGAATCTGCTTGCAGTGCAGGAGACCCAGGAGATGTGGGTTCGATCCCTGGATCAGGAAGATCCAGGAAACCCACTCCAGTATTCTTGCCTGAAGAATTCCATGGACTGAGGAGCCTGGCGTGATACAGTCCATAGGATTGTAGAGTCGGACACAACTGAAGCGACTGAGCATGTAGCCTGCAACCCAATTTTATAATGTCTCTATAACTCTCTCTTCTTGTATGAAAACTTATATTTTGTCTTAACAAAAGACACAAGTACTCAATAGCTAGCAATTTAAAGCTCCTCTTCGCAAGTGGCATTTTATCTGAACAAGTATGACAGAATTGTGCACATAATTATTACCTAGAATCCTGCAGAACATCCTAAAAGTTGTCATTGTTCAGTCGCTAAGTCGGGTCCAACTTTGTGACCCCACGAACTGCAGCATGCTGGGTATCCCTGTCCTTCACTGTCTCCCAGAGTTTGCACAAACTCATGTTCATTGAGTCAATGATGCCATTCAGCCATCTCATCCTCTGTCATCCCCTTCTCCTCCTGCCCTCAATCTTCCCCAGCATCAGGTCTTTTCCAGTGAGTTAGCTTTTCAAATCAGGTGGCCACAGTATAGGAATTTCAGCTTGAGCATCAGTCCTTCCAACGAATATTCAGGGTTGATTTCTTTTAGGATTGACTGGTTTCATCTTTGCTGTCCAAGGGACTCTTAAGGGTCTTCTCCAGCACCACAATTTGAAAACATCAGTTTTTTTGATGCTCAACCTTCTTTATGGTCCAACTCTCACATCCATACGTGTCTACTGGAAAAACCATAGCTTTGATTAGATGGACCTTTGTCAGCAAAATGATATCTCTGCTTTTTAATATATTGTCTAGGTTTAGCTTTTCTTCCAAGGAACAAGTGACTTTTCATTCCTTGGCTGCAGTCACCATTCACAGTGATTTTGGAACCCAGGAAAATAAAATCTGCCATTGTTTCCACCTTTCCCTCATCTGGTTGCCATGAAGTGATGGGACCAGATGCCATGATCTTCGTTTTCTGAATGCTGAGTTTTAAGCCAGCTTTTTCATTCACCTCTTTCACCTTCATCAAGAGGTTCTTAAGTTCCTCTTCAGTTTCTGCCATAAGGGTAGCATAATCTGCTTATCTCAGGTTGATATTTCTTCCAGCTATTTTTATTCCAGCTTGTTATTCATCCAGCCCAACATTTTGCATGATGTACTCTGCACTGAAGTTAAATAAGCAGGGTGATAATATTTAGTCCTGATGTACTCCGTTCCCAATTTTGAACCAGTCCTTTATTCCATGCTTGGTTTTAACTGTTACTTCCTGACCGGCATACAGGTTTCTCAGGAGACAGGTAAAATGGTTTGATTTTCCCATCTCTTTAAGAATTTTCCACAATTTGCTATGATCCACACAGTCAAAGGCTTTAGCATAATCGATGAAGTAGAAGTTGATATTTTTCTGGAATTCCCTTGCATTTTCTATGACTCAACAGATGTTGGCAATTTGATCTCTGGTTCCTTTGCTTTTTCTAAATCCAGCTTGTATATCTGGAAGATCTCAATTCACATTCTGTTGAAGCCTAGCTTGAAGGATTTTGAGCATTAGCTTGCTAGCGTGTGATATGAGTGCAATTGTACAGTAGTTTGAACATTCTTTGGGGTTGGAATGAAAACTGACCTTTTGGAGAAGGAAATGGCAACCCACTCCAGTATTCTTGCCTGGAAAAGTCCATGGACAGAGGAGCCTGGCGGGCTGCAGTCCATGGGGTTGTGTGACTGAGCACGTGTGCATGAGGGTGGAGGGAGATGGGTTAATAGCAATAAAGTGGTAGAACTAAAAAAAAAAAAAGAAAACTGATCTTTTTCTAGTCTGTGGTCATTGCTGTTTACACAGCATATATATGTCTACTCCTGATGTAGTGTCAGAGATGGCAGCAGGGAAAACATTCTCTACCTTGGTTATCTTATGCCTGGATAAACACAAAATAAGGAAGCCTCTCAGCTTTCTGCATCTTATTTCCCATTTATTTCCCTTTCATGGAAACATTGACATTATTAAGACAGTAGTGTGTAACTTTAATGTGCCTTACTTAGGGATTTATCATGCATCAGAATAAGCTGTCTGTCAGATGTATGGCATCTAGGTCCACATTGCCTTTAAAGACCAAGTCAACAGAAGTGGTTAGCATTGTTTACTGGGTGCATGTGAGGAGTGTGCTGAGAGTCTGACACCTGGTGTTTTCTTTCTCTCTTTCTTTTTTATTTTTTAAAATATGAAATTATGATAATACATTTATAGGAGACTTAGAAAATACAGAACAGGGTTACATATAGTTTGACTACATATTATAATTATTTTAAGTAGATAAATTAATATTTTAGTTGGGGTTTCAATATCAAACTCTCAAAAATTAATAGAATGAATAGATGGAAAAGTAGAAGGATAAAGTAGACCTGAAAAGCACTATGAACCAATCCAAAATAACTAAGGTTTATACGATTTTTACACTCTCAAAAATTAATAGAATGAATAGATGGAAAAGTAGAAGGATATAGTAGACCTGAAAAGCACTATGAACCAATCCAAAATAACTAAGGTTTATACAATTTTCACACCATAGCAGGATACAAATTCTATTCACGTTTCCAAAGACTATGAACTAGGAGACACTGGAACATACCCAGGGACATAAGAGCAGACTAACACCTGCTCTTGGATCTTGACCATTGACCTCTAGCTATGTCCACATGGGCAAAGCAGTTCTCATCCCTGGATCTTATTTTTCTCAGACATAAAATGAAGGTGTTGGACTCATTTAAACAATTTAAAATTTTCATCTTGCTTTATAAAATTAGGTTATAGCCATGTGATAAACAGTCTTTATGACCCAAAGGCCAAAATTTATATGGAGGTCCAGGGCTTGCTAAGACCACTGTAAGAAAATGGAGAGAACAATCAAATATTGGATCCAGATTTAAGAAACAGAGAGTGAATCCCACTTCTGTTGTTATTAGCTTTGAAGAGACCAGAAAGTTACTCAGTCAGTTCAGTTCAGTTACTCAGTCATGTCAGACCCTTTGCGGCCGCATGGACTACAGCACCTAGGCTTCCCTGTTCATCACCAACTCCCAGAGTTTAGTCAAACTCATGCCCATTGAGACAATGATGCCATCCAACCATCTCATCCTCTGTCGTCCCCTTCTCCTCCCACCTTCAATCTTTCCCAGAATCAGGGTCTTTTCCAATGAGTCAGTTCTTTGCATCAGGTGGCCAAAGTATTGGAGTTTCAGTTTCAGTATCAGTCCTTCCAATGAATATTCAGGACTGATTTCCTTTAGGATAGACTGGTTTGACCTCCTTGCAGTCCAAGGGATTCTCAAGATTCTTCTCCAACACCACAGTTCAAAGACGTCAATTCTTCAGCACTCAGCTTTCTTTATAGTCCACCTCTCACATACATACATGACTACTAGAAAAACCATAGTTTTGACTAGATGGACCTTTGTTGGCAAAGTAGTGTCTCTACTTTTTAGTATGCTGTCTAGGTTTGTCATAGATTTTCTTCTAAGGAGCAAACATCTTTTAATTTCATGGCTGCAGTCACCATCTGCTGTGATTTTGGAGCCCAAGAAAATAAATCTGTCACTGTTTCCATTGTTACCCCATCTATTCACCATGAAGTGATGGGACCAGATGCCATGATCTTAGTTGTATGAATGTTGAATTTTAAGCCAACTTTTTCACTCTCCTCTTTCACTTTCATCAAGAGACTCTTTAATTCTTCTTTGATTTCTGTCATTAAGGGGTGGTATAATATGCATATCTGAGGTAATTGATATTTCTCCCAGAAATCTTGATTCCAGCTTGTGTTTCATCCAGCCTGACATTTCATATGATGTTCTCTGCATATAAGTTAAATAAGCAGGGTGACAATATACAGCCTTGACATACTCCTTTCCCTATTTGGAACCAGTCTGTTCCATATCCAGTTCTAACTGTTGCTTCTTGACCTGCATACAGATTTCTCAGGAGACAGATAAGGTGGTCTGGTATGCCCATCTCTTAAAGAATTTTCTGCAGTTTGTTGTGATCCACACAGTCAAAGGCTTTTGCATAGTTAATAAGGCAGAAGTAGATATTTTTTTCTGAAATTCTTTTGCTTTTTCAATGAACCAACAGATATTGGGAATTTGATCTCTGGTTCTGCTGCCTTCCCCCCCCCACCCCTTTCTTTTTAAAAAATGTATGTACTTTTTTATGAAGGATAATTGCTTTACAGAATTTTGTTGTTTTCTGTCAAACCTCAACATAAATTGACCATACCTATATGTATATCCCTTCCCTTTTGAACCTTCCTCCCATCTCCCTCCCCACCCCATCCCTCTAGGTTGATACAGAGCCCCTGTTTGAGTTTCCTGAGTTATATAGAAAATTCCTGATGGCTATTTATTTTATATCTGGTACTGTAAGTTTCCATGTTACTCTTTCCATACAGCTCACCCTCTCCTCCTGTCTCCCCACATCCATAAGTCTATTCTCTGTCCATTTCTCCACTGTTACCCTGTAAATAAATTCTTCAGTACCATTTTTCTAGATTCCATATGTATGTGTTAGAATATATATATATATATCTTTCTCTTTCTGACTTACTTCAGTCTGTATAATAGGTTCTAGGTTCGTCCACTTCCGGAGAACTGACTCAAATGTGTTCCTTTTAATGACTAAGTAATATTCCATTGTGTATATGTACCACAACCTCTTTATCCATTCATCTGTCAATGGACATCTAGGTTGCTTCCCTGTTCTAGCTATTGTAAATAGTGCTGCAATGAGTATGGGATACACATGTCTTTTTCAATTTTGGTTTCCTCAGGTATATTCCTAGGAGTGTGATTGCTGGGTCAAATGGTGCTTTTATTCCTAGTTTTTTAAGGAATCTCCATACCATCTTCCATAGTGGCTGTATCAGTTTACATTCTCACCAACAGTGTAAGAGGGTTCCCTTTTCTCCAAGCCCTCTACAGCATTTATTGTTTGTAGACTTTTTGTTGATGGCCATTTGGAGTGGTGTGAGGTGATATCTCACTGTAGTTTTGATTTGCATTTCTCTAATAATGAGCAATATTGAGCATCTTCTCATGTGTTTGTTAGCCATCAGTATGTTTTCTTTGGGGAAATGTCTATTTAGGTCTTTTTCTCACTTTTTGATTGGGTTTTTTGTTCTTCTGGTATTGAGTTATATGAGCTGCTTGTATATTTTGGAAATTAATCCTTTGTCAGTTGTTTCATTTGTTATTATTTTCTGCCATTCTGAGGGTTGTCTTTTCACGTTGCTTATAGTTTCCTTTGCTGTGCAAAAGATTTTAAGTTTAATCAGGTCCCATTTGTTTACTTTTGTTTTTATTCATGTTACTTTAGGAGGTAGGTCATAGAGGATCTTGTTTTGATTTATATCATCAAGTGTTCTGCCTATGTTTTCCTCTAAGAGTTTTATAGTTTCTGATCTTACATTTAGGTCTTTAATCCATTTTGAGTTTACCTTTGTGTATGGTATTAACAAGTGTCCTAATTTCATTCTTTTACATCTAGCTGTACAGTTTTCCCAGCACCATTTATTGAAGAGGCTGCCTTTGCCCCATTGTATATTCTTGCTTCCTTTGTGAAAAATAAGGTACCCATAGGTGCATGGGTTTATTTCTGGGCTTTCTAACTTGTTCCACTGGTCTATATTTCTGTTTTTGTGCCAGTACCACACTGTCTTGATGTCTGTAGCTTTGTAGTATAATGTGAAGTCAGGAAAGTTGATTCCTCCAGCTCCATTCTTCTTTCTCAAGACCGCTTTGGGTATTTGGAGTCTTCTGTGTTTCATATGAATTGTGAATTTGTTTGTTCTAGTTCTATGAAAAATGTCATTGGTAATTTGATAAGGATAGCATTGAACCTGTAGATTGTATTTGGTAGTATAGTCATTTTCACAATATTGATTCTTCCTACCCAGGAACATGGAATATCTCTCCATCTGTTTATGTCATCTTTGATTTCTTTCATTGGTGTCTTAAAATTTTCTGTGTACAGTTCCTTTGTCTCCTTAGGTAAGTTTATTCCTAGATATCTAATTCTTTTTGCTGCAATGGTGAATGGGATTGATTCCTTAATTTCTCTTTCTGATTTTTCACTGTTAGTCTATAGAAATGCAAGTGATTTCTGTGTATTGATTTTGTATCCTGCAACTTTGCTAAATTCACTGATTATCTCTAGTAATTTTCTGATACTATCTTTAGGGTTTTCTATGTACAGTATCATGTCATCTGCAAACGGCGAGAGATTTACTTCTTCTTTTCCGATCTGGATTCCTTTTATTTCTTTTTCTTCTCTGATTGCTGTAGTTAGGACTTCTGGAACTATGTGATTAATAGTGGTGAAAGGGGACAGCTTTTTCTTGTTCCTGATCCTATGGATGATGCTTTCAGTTTTTCACCATGGAGCATAATGTTTGCTGTAGGCTTATCACATATGGCCTTTATTATGTTGAGGTAGGTTCCTTCTATGCCCATTTTTTTGAAGGAGTTTTGATCATAAATGGGTGCTGAATTTTGTCAAAGTCTTTTCCTGCATCTGTTGAGATGACCATATGGTTTTTATCCTTCAATTTGTTAATATGGTTTATCAAACTGATAGATTTCTATATATTGAAGAATCCTTGCATCCCTGGAATAAACCCAACTTGATCATGGTGTATGAGTTTTTGATGTATTGCTGAATTCTGTTTGCTAAAATTTTGTTGAGGATTTTGCAACTATGTTCATCAGTGATATTGGCCTATAGTTTTCTTTTTTTGTGTTGTCTTTGTCTGGTTTTGGTATCAGGGTGATGGTGGCCTCATAGAATGAATTTGGAAGTGTTCTTTCCACTGCAATTTTTTGAAAGAGTTTTAAAACGACAGGCATTAGCTCTTCTCTAAATGTTTGACAGAATTCTCCTGTGAAGTCATCTGGTCCTGGGCTTTTGTTTTCTGGGAGATTTTTTTAGCACATCTTCAATTTCAGTCCCTGTAATTGCGTTATTTGTAATTTCTATTTCTTCCTGGTTCAGTCTTGGAAGATTGAAATTTTCTAAGAATCTGTCCATTTCTTCCAGATTATCCATTTTATTGCCATACGGTTGTTCATAATAGTCTCCTGTAATCCTCTGTATTTCTGCATTTTCTGTTGTAGCCTCTCCTTTTTTATTTCTAATTTTGTTGATTTTATTCTTCTCTTGGTTTTTCTTGATGAGTCTGGCTAAAGGTTTGCCAATTTATTTATCTTCTCAAAGAATCAGGTTTTAGTTTTATTAATCTTTACTATTGTTTCTTTCATTTCTTTTTAATTTATTTCTGCTTGGATCTTTATGATTTCTTTCCTTCCTCTAATCTTTTTTTGTTGTTCTTTTTTTTCCAGTTGCCTTAGGTGTTAAGTTAGGTTGTCTATTCAATGTTTTTCTTGTTTTTTGAGGAGAATTGTATTGCTATAAACTTCCCTCTTAGAACTTCTTTTGCTGCCTGTCATAGGTTTTGAGTTGTCATGTTTTCATTGTCATGTTTCTAGAAAATTTTTTATTTCCCTTTTGATTTCTTCAGTAACCTGTCGGTTATTTAGAAATGTATTGTTTAATTTCCATGTGTTTGTGCTTTTCATAATTTTTTTTCTTGTAATTGATATCCAGTCTCTAGCGCTGTGGTTGGAGAAGATGCTTGTATGATTGATTTTCTTAAATTTACTGAGGTTTGATTTGTGACACAAGATGTGGTCTATCCAGGAGAATGTTCCATGTCCACTTTGAAGAAAGTGTATTCTTATGCATTTGGATGGAATGTCCTGAAGGTATCTGTGAGATCCATCTCATCAAATGTATCATTTAAAACTTGTGTTTCCTTATTAATTTTCCTTTTGATAATCTATCCATTAGTGTAATGGGGTGTTAGGGTCTCCTGCTTTTATTGTGTTACTGTTAATATCTGCTTTTATATCTGTTAGTGTTTGTCTTATGTATTGAGGTGCTCCTATGATGGGTGCATAGATATTTATAATTGCAATGTCTTCCTCTTAGATTGATCCCTCAATCATTATGTAGTGTCTTTCCTTATCTGCTGTAGTATTGTTTATTTTAAGGTCTATTTTGTCTGATATGATGACTGCCATTCTAGCTTCCTTTTACTTCCTATATGCATGGAATATATTTTTCCATCTTCTCACTTTCAGTCTCTATGTGTCTTTAGGTCTGAAGTGGGTTTCTTTTAGACAGAATATATATGGGTCTTGTTTTTTAATCCATTCAGCCCATCTGTGCATTTTGGTTGGAGCATTTAATCAGTTTACATTTAAAGTACTTATTGATATATCCTGTGTTTTTTCTAAATCCAGCTTGAACATCTGGAAATTCATGGTTAAAGGACTATTGAAACCTGGCTTGGATAATTTTGAGAATTACTTTGCCAGTGCATGTTCAGTTCAGTTCAGTCGCTCAGTCATGTCTGAGTCTTTGCAATGCCATGGACAGCAGCATGCCAGGCCTCCCTGTCCATCACCAACTCCCGGAGTTTACTCAAACTCATGTCCATTGAGTCGGTGATGCCATCTGACCATCTAATTCTCTGTTGTCCCCTTCTCCTTCTGGCCTCAATCTTTCCCAGCATCAGGGTCTTTTCAAATGAGTCAGCTCTTTGCATCAGGTAGCCAAAGTACTGGAGTTTCAGCTTCAACATCAGTCCTTCCAATGAATATTCAGAACTAATCTCCTTTAGGATGGACTGGTTTGATCTCCTTGCTGTCCAAGGGACTCTCAAGAGTCTCCTGCAACACCACAGTTCAAAAGCATCAATTTTTCAGCTCTCAGCTTTCTTTACAGTCCAATTTTCACATCCATACATGACCACTGGAAAAACCATAGCGTTGACTAGACGGACCTTTGTTGGCAAAGTAATGTCTCTGCTTTTTAATATGCTATCTAGGTTGGTCATAACTTTCCTTCCAAGGAGTAAACGTCTTTTAATTTCATGGCTGCAATCACCACCTGCAGTGATTTTGGAGCCCCCAAAAATAAAGTCAGCCACTGTTTCCACTGTTTCCCCATCTATTTGCTTGAAGTGATGGGACCAGTTGCCATGATCTTAGTTTTCTGAATGTTGAGCTTTAAGCCAACTTTTTCACTCGCCTTTTTCACTTTCATCAAGAGGCTCTTTAGTTCTTCTTCACTTTCTGCCATTAAGCGTGGTGTCATCTGCATATCTGAGGTTATTGATATTTCTCCTGGCAATCTTGATTCCAGCTTATACTTTATCTAGCCCAGCGTTTCTCATGATGTACTCTGCATATAAGTTAAATAAGCAGGGTGACGATATACAGACTTGCTGTACTCCTTTTCCTATTTGGAGCTAGTCTATTGTTTCATGTCCAGTTTAACCGTTGCTTCCTGACCTGCATACAGATTTCTAAAGAGGCAAATCAGGTGGTCTGGTATTCCCATCTCTTTCAGAATTTTCCACAGTTTATTGTGATCCATACAGTCAAAGGCTTTGGCATAGTCAATAAAGCAGAAATAGATGTTTTTCTGGAATTCTCTTGCTTTTTCGATGATCCAGCAGATGTTGGCAATTTGATCTCTGGTTCCTCTGCCTTTTCTAAAACCAAGTTGAACATCTGAAAGTTCATGGTTCACGTATTGCTAAAGCAAGTCTCTGGCTTTGGAGAATTACTTTACTAGAGTGTGAGATGAGTACAATTGTGCAGTAGTTTGAACATTCTTTGGTGTTGCCTTTCTTTGGGATTGTAATGAAAAAGGACCTTTTCCAGTTCTGTGGCCACTGCTGAGTTTTCCAAATTTGCTGGCATATTGAGTGCAGCACTTCACAGCATCATCTTTTAGGATTTGAAATAGCTCAACTGGAATTCCGTCACCTCCACTAGCTTTGTTCATAGTGATGCTTCCAAAGGCCCACGTCACATTCCAGGATGTCTGGCTCTAGGTGAGTGATCATACCATTGTGATTATCTGGGTCATGACGATCTTTTTTGTATAGTTCTTCTGTGTATTCTTGCCACCTCTTCTTAATATCTTCTGCTTCTGTTAGGTCCATACCATTTCTGTCCTTTATTGTGCCCATCTTTGCATGAAATGTTCCCTTGGTATCTCTAATTTTCTTGAAGAGATCTCTAGTCTTTCCCATTCTATTATTTCCCTCTATTTCTTTACACTGATCACTGAGGAAGGCTTTCTTATCTCTCCTTGCTATTCTTTGGAATTCTGCATTCAAATGGGTACATCTTTCCTTTTCTCCTTTGCTTTTTGCTTCTTTTTTTCCCAGCTATTTGTAATGCCTCCTCAGACAGCCATTTTTCCTTTTTGCATTTCTTGTTGGTCTTGATCCCTGTCTCCTATACAAGGTCATGAACCTCCACCCATAGTTCTTCAGGTACTCTGTCTATCAGATTTAATCCCTTGAATCTATTTGTCACTTCCACTGTAATCATAAAGGATTTGATTTAGGTCATACCTGAATGTTATAGTGGTTTCCCCTACTTTCTTCAATTTAAGTCTGAATCTGGCATTAAGGAGTTCATGATCTGAGCCACAGTCAGCTCCCATTCTTGTTTTTGCTGACTGTATAGAGCTTCTCCATCTTTGGCTGCAAAGAATAGAATTAATTTGATTTTGATATTTTCTATCTGGTGATGTCCATGTGGAGAGTCTTCTCTTGTGTTGCTAGAAGAGGGTGTTTGCTATGACCAGTGCGTTCTCTTGGCAAAGCTCTGTTAGCCTTTGCCCTGCTTCATTCTGTACTCCAAGGCTAAATTTGCCTGTTACTCCAGGTATTTCTTGACTTCCTACTTTTGCATTCCAGTCCCCTATAATGAAAGGGATGTCTTTCTTTGGGTTTAGTTCTAGAAGGTCTTGTGGATCTTCATAGAACCGTTCAACCTCAGCTTCTTCAGTATTACTGGCTGGAGCATAGACTTGGATCACTGTGATATTGAATGGTTTGCCTTGGAAATGAAGAGAGATCATTCTGTCATTTTTGAGATTGCACCCAAGAACTGCATTTCAGAGTCTCTTGTTGACTATGAGGGCTACTGCATTTCTTCTAAGGGATTCTTGCCCACAGTAGTAGATACAATGGTCATGTGATTCCATTCCCCCCTTCCAGTCCATTTTAGTTCACTGATTCCTAAAATGTCAATGTTCACTCTTGCCATCTCTTGTTTGAGCACTTCCAGTTTACTTTGATTCATGGACCTAACATTTCAGGTTCCCATGCAATATTGTTCCTTAGAGCATTGGACTTTACTTCCATCTCAGTCACATCCACAACTGGGCATTGTTTTTGCTTTGGCTCTGTCTCTTCATTATTTCTGGTGTTATTTCTCCTGTCTTCTCCAGTAGGATACTGGGCACCTACCAACCTGGGGAATTCATCTTTCATTGTCATATCTTTTGCCTTTTCATACTCTTCATTATCCTAAAGTCACTACCCTATAAAATTTTTAATTTTGTTTTCTTTAAAACTTCCCACCTCTCGGAGCAAGTAGTCTCCCTCAAAGTGTTAGCTGAATCTCAGTACAACATACTTATAAGGGAGAAAACTTACTTATTCTTTTTCTACTTTTTCCCCAAAGGGTGTTTAAGATAATTTGTGTTATCTTTTCTGGCTTTTTTCCTCTGTCTTAATTTTATTTAACTTCAGGTATAAGAATCAGAATCTGCCTACTTTTGATGTGAATTGCTAAATCTCTACATTTCTATATTTGGTGAATATTTCTGGTACCTTACTGTCCTCATGTAATAACATATTCAGTGATATCCAGCATTTTAGGTTATCTATTTTTTCCCCATATCAGCTCACAAGTGCTATTTCATGTTACTTGTGTATAACTTGTGACATATTCAGTGCACATCTAAAAAAATTTGAAAAACCCCTCAAACTGAAAGCATATTAGATAAATAAATTAAACTTAGGCTCAGATGGTAAAGAGTCTGCCTATGATGAAGGAGACCCAGGTTCTATCCTTCTGTTGGGAAGATCCCCTGGAGGAGGAAATGGCAACCCACTCCAGTATTCTTGCCTGGAGAGATAAAGTCCATGGGGTTGCAAAGAGTTGGAAACGGCTGAAGCGACTCAACACTTTCACACAGCAGCTGTGCTGGAGCCCAGGGATGCAGCCAGGGCAAGTGTTGAAATTGCTAGCTTGGGATATTGGTTGCCCGGCCTGTGGACAACCAGACTTTGTCTCTTATCTAAATTCGGGTGAGGTGTTGCTCCGCCCACAGCCTGTGTGTCCTCGAGCCAGAGTCCAGCGCGGGGAAAGCAGTTGTGGTTGGGGTGGTGGAGTTAAATTACAGAAGTGTGGCCACCTGAAATGCCCACGGACAGTGAATGGGATAGTGTCCAGTGAGAGGGGCCATGAATGGGAGCATACTCTCTGAGGAAATTTTTTAGCATGGTTTAATGTGCCCAATATCATGCAGTGGAGTCTGAAGACAAAAGATGTTTATGACTTGCCCAAAGCTGAAAAAATTAGAATGCTAAAAATTAGTAACTGTACAGGATCTGTTACTCCCAATTCCAAGTTTCAACTCAAAGACGGCATATGTTTTTGGAGTGCAAATTATAAACACTGTAATCATTCTATGCTATGCCCCTGATGTGCCAGCACTGATCATATTTTCCTCATTTAGTTCCGTTTATCATGTTAAAAATTGAACATACATGAATGCATTTCTAAGTTAAAATTTACCCAAGTGTTAAAAAATGTTTTTTTCCACTGGAGTTAAAATTTTGGAAATGTATAATATGCTTAGAATATAGAAAGGCACAACTAAAACTCAAGTAAATTAAATATGTTTTAATTATTTTTTAAAGTCCAAGTTATGCTTATGTTCTAAGTGGAATATATTACTTACTTTCATAACCTCACTGACTTTCTAGATATGCTCTTCTGGCATTTATTTGATTTTGAAACCCAGGAAAAGAAAATGAAGGAGACTGTTTTTCCTAGGACGGCTGCAGAACAATAAATTATGCATGGTAGCACCAAAATGTTGGCTTCCTTTATACGAATTTAGAGCTGACCTAAATAACTCAGAAAGCCTGAAAACTTCTCAGAGCTACCAGTCTTCCCTATTAGTGAGTAGTGAAGGTCGCTCAGTCGTGTCCTATTCTTTGCGACCCCATGGCTTATACAGTCCATGGATTCTCCAGGCAGAATACTGGAGTGGGTAGCCTTTCCCTTCTCCAGGGGATCTTCCCAACCCAGGGATCAAACCCAGGTTTCTTGCATTGCAGGCAAATTCTTTAGCAGCTGAGCCACAAAGGAAGCCCAGTCTTCCCCTAGGGTTACCCTTTAAAAGGGAAGTAGGAAGAAAACTCTTAGAGTGAAGAAGGAAAGGTTGCTGAAGGTCAAGGAGGCTACTGCTGTCCTCAGATGGGGCAGCCCCTCTCTTCCCCACCTGGTCACGCAGGGCCTGTGGTCAAGTGTCCTCTCACCAGGTAAGTGGACTGTGCCTGTCACCACTTTAAAGCTTTGACCAGCCCCAAACTTGGCATGCTCTCAGTGAGATATTTCTTAGGCATGGAAATGTTTTATCTGCCAAATCAGATTTGCAGCTGTAATCTCATTGGCCCTTCAATGTTGCCCTTTAAAAGAGAAGAGTAGTTCTGAAAGTTACCCAGTATGATGTTACAGGGAAGATATTTTTTCACTCAGATTCTTTTTTAAAAAAATCTAAAGGTGTATAAATCTAGGGAAAAAGTTATGTTTATTAGAATACATTATTTTATGAACCAGAACTCATAGTGTCTGAATTCCCACTATTAGTTATTATTTTATAGATACCAAGCTTTAAAATAAATCCTAATACATTCCTTTTTGGTTGTTAAATTTTGACAGAATTCTTTTTTTAAAATTTTTAATTAGAGGATAATTACAGTATTGGGATGGTTTCTGCTATACATCAACATGAATGGCCATAGTTATACACATGTTCCCTCCCTCTTGAACCCCACTCCCACCTCCCTCCCCATCCCACGCTTCTGGGTTGTCACAAAGCACCGACTTTGGGTTCCCTGTGGAATTTTGACAAATTCTTTATGCTTGACTTTTCAAGGGAGAAAAAACCCTTTTCTGTCTTGAGAGTAATATATAAAAAAACCTTTTCATGATCTTGAGAAATGGTAAGCATAAAATTCAAATTACGGCAGTTTTCAATGTAATAGCACTGAAGAATCACCTCATTAGTAGTGATTATCTGGATATTAATAGAAGTTCCTGACCCACAGATTCTTTTTGCAAATGCTTAATATGATTTGCAACAATGTGTATCAAAAATGCAGCTATATATTTTTTACTTTGCTTTAGTATTGAAAGGGTGAGTCACGCAAAGATTTATGAGATACTGAATGATGTAAAATTTATTGACTGTCAAGAATCTTGTCTTAAGGAATTGCACTACTCTTTTTACTTCTGGACCCATTCTGATGCGTTGGAAATAAGAGTGTGTGTGTGTGTGTGTGTGTGTGTGTGTGTGCTGTGCCTTTCATCATCATTTGTTTTCTTCCTTGTATTATTACACCCTGAATCAAATTATATACTGAAATGGATACTACCCTTAGGAGAAGTACTGCATTTTGGTGGAGAGAGAGTGATTTTGTAGGTTATAAATGGTGAGTGGTAACTCTGTTGTTGTTATTGAAGGGTTTTCCTGTATCTGAAATTTTAATTTTTCAAATACTGAAGGGTAGAATTTCTCTTCCATCTATTTTATTGCTTGTTTTGTTAAAAAAAAAAGTTTGTGTTACTAAACACAAATTTCTTTTGCTAATTGCCTTGGTAGAAATAATTTGGTAAGGAATGTGAGCCAACATATTGTCTACAAACATATTTCCCCCTTTTAACAGGTAATCATTTTCAGTAACTAAACCATTCAAAGATACTATTTTATGTTGAGAGATAAAAATTAAAACAAAAGATACTGTTTAATTGTCTATCCTCTGCTTGTTCTTTTGCCTTGATTAATATTTTAGCACACTTCTTTATGATGTTATTACTCATTGCCTGAATTAAATAAGAAATTCACAGGAAGAAAACAACTAAGAAATGAAAATATCTAGTTGTCTCATTTCTAACACATTTTAAACATTTTATTTGCTAGAAGCAAAAGCCAAGAATTAAATCTTTCTTCCTTAAAAGTTTCTTTAAAATATTTACATGAATCAAATTTAGTACTTCGAAAAAGACCCTGGAATAATTACATCATGCATGAACCTTGGAGTCATCCCCACATTGGTTGAAATGAATACTTATTGTGTGGAAAATGTTTTGGAACAAATGTGTTAGAAAGATGCATTTCAGGGAGATAGCTGGCAAAGCACTTAGCGTTATATAACCAAGGCTTCTCCTTAAATGCATCTTTATTCTGCCAATTCTATCACATAAAATTTTAAATGTCTCTTTACAGAACCAATTTATTATATCTCCCCTTATAATTTTTTTTTAAAAATAAGCTGACAAGAATATCAAGTCTCCCAAATGCCTGTTAGGGACCATCTCCAACGGTCCTTTATGTGGTTTTACTGAAAATTAGATAATGTTCTGCCAACCTTAGAAATCAATCTGATTTAGGAAATCTTTCCATGGCAGAGTAGTCTTTATTTAGGAAGACAGAATTCTCTGAGCTCCCCTTTCACACCTTCAGGTTTCCAATTTCTTGTGACATTTTTGGAGAAAACCTATCAAGAGTAAAGTTCAACATTGGAAACCTAAACGTGGATTCTGAGTACCTTTTAGAAAAGAATTAATTCACTTCTGAAAGAAGACCTTGTCTAGGCAATTTGCAAATGCAGTCAGAGTGTCATAGGATATTTGTTTTCTTTTGTCCCAATGATGCAAGAAATATGAAGCAATCTTGAGCCAATTCAGGAACAGTGATCAAAACGTGAAACAGCTTAAGTATTCTATTTAAACAAGGAAGAGATTACAATGAAAGGAAGAGATTACAATGCCAGAAGAGAGTCCACAGGCTAAACCTTTTTATACACTAGATATTTAACAAAACGCTTGGAAATAGTTTTAGAACTTTAGGGACTGTTACATACAGATATAAATTAAGTTGAATTATAGTTCTATTGACACAGACAGTTTGTCAGCATTTAAGAATTAAGACTTGGCAGGCTTGTAATGAAAACACAGGTTGCACTCTCTGAAGTGGAAAGTTACAACATCTGATCATTGATTTTCTGCCTCTTGTTGAAGAGAGACAGAGGTCTGAGGAAAGCAGGAGTTGAAACATCAGTTATCAGGAAATAAATTTAGTTTCTCCAAGGGATGAGCACATTTGCCTCCAGGTCTGGGTTTTCTTATTTCTTTTTAATGTTTAAATATTTTAAAATTAACAGATATGTACTCAAGTATGCAAGTTGTGTGGAAAAATTGAGAGGAAACCAGATAGAAAATTAATATTCTTGCAAAGAACCAAGGGCTGTCCTCAAGAATTGATTGGACACAAGAGTTGTGTCAAGATGTGCTTTGAATTATTGGTTTTCCTGAATATTTTCTAGTCCTGTATTATTTAAAATGTTTTTCCTAGAGACAAACCAACAAACATAAACAACCACAATGGAAAAGCTATCCAACCCCAAACTCTAGTTAGTCTGATTAGTTAGTTCCTTAACTCAGTATTTTGACCCCTAATGAATGCAATATTAAATAATTTTCCTTTGTACAGCAAACTTAAATTAGGGATTGGGACTCATGGGCAGCAATATTATCTTTATTTTGATACCTGGGATGTTTTGGAAGACTCTCATGTTCATTGGATAAGTATAGGGATCATTTCAGGGAAAATTAGTGCTTTTGATCCATGGTAATCTACATGTAGCCTTTCATGATGTTTCCTATGTTTCTGCAATTTAATACCCTTAAATTATTTTAAAAATTGAAGCATTTGAAAAGAGAAATGAAATTTTGATATGACCTTCCTTTACTTTCATTATATGGTCTTCCCTGGTGGCTCAGATGGTAAAGAATCAGCCTTCAATACAGGAGATTCAGGTTTGATCCCTGGGAGGGGAAGATTCCCCTGGAGAAGGGAATGACTACCCACTCCAGTATTCTTGCCTCGAAAGTCCCATTGATAGAGGAGCCTTTAAAAATTTGTTTAAAAATTTAAGCATTTGAAAAGAGAAATGAAACTTTGATATGACCTTCCTTTACTTTCATTATATATGTAAAGATAAATGAGACCTCTCCAGATGTTTGTTCTTGTCAAGAAAAGCAAAGTTGAGATCTCATTCAAAATGCACAAGACCTATATTTTAAGCAGTTGGTGAGAAAAAACAGTCATCTAACAAACCAGTCAAAGATACTTTGTGAAGAATTATGATTATTTACTGCTGTGAGAACATTATTCAAATAACTTCAGTTCTCAAAACTAACTTCTGTATTAAAGAAAAAATAATAGTGGAATCTACTTCATTGGATCATTGTGAGGATTAAATGAGATAAAGCATGTAAAGTAAGTTATACATACGGTAAGTGTGTTATCTGTCATGATGATGATGGTGATCATGGGGAAAAAAGTTTATCTGGACTCTATATAAGGCCCCAGTCTCCACTTCCCTTGATTCATTATTTTTTTAAAGCTAATTAATGATACAACTTAAGGTTCTCTGAGATGTACTTATTTAACTTACTCTCTTATCTTCCACAATGAGTAGTCCTAGTTCTATCTACGATCGGTGCTCAAATTATAAATAAAAATGCAACTTTGTGCTTGCCTTTCCTTGGGTTGGCTTCTTCATCCATCTACGCCACAGCCTCTCTCTATTTCTACTTTATTATCTTAGCTATTTTTCATACCTATTTTGGAAGTTAATTCTATGTCAAAGTTTAAAGAAAAAGGTTTGTTCATTACATTTTCTATATGTGAGTATGTGCACTGGTTGTGCTTTAACCCACTTGGCTGCAAGAACATGTGTGCTCTTTGATCAGGGCCAAGTGAAAGGACTTGCAGTTGTCCAGATGAGAATGCATGGCATACACAGGTCTTGGCTTATTAAATGTTGATTCTTCAGATTATTTTGTCTATTCTCAAAGCTGATTAAATTTAAATATTGAAAGAATAAATAGTCTAAATATTTCATTAGCCTCTCACTGTGTAAATGATAGAAATGAAAAAGCTATATCCCACCTAGAGTATAGGTAGGGCAGTGGTAATTAAGAAAAATAATTCAATGAAAATGTACTTTGGGGCACTTCCCTGCTGGTCTAGTGACTAAGACTTCACACTCTCCATGCAGGGAACCTAGGTTTGATCTCTGATCAGGAGACTAGATCCCACATGCCGCAACTAAGAGTTCACCTGCTACAATGAAGATTGAAGATCCCGCATGTTAAAATGAAGTCCTGGTGCAGCCAAGTAAACAAGTAAACATTTTTAAAAATTAGAAAAATTACTTTTTAAAACCAAATGATGCACTGTACTGTGTGTATTGTACAATATCACAATAGATTATAAAAACTTTTTAAAATTCTAAATCCCAATATGTGGTTAAAATCAAATGCCCAATTTCTCTTGCTCTTTCCCGTTCTCTAACGCTTGGCATGTGCAGCAGTACTGAGGATCAAGAAAAAAACATCAGGGAGAAACTAGCCTGTGTGCTCGCCAAATAGCAATAACAACTGCAGGATAATGTTTCCTGGATGTTTTCTGTGAGCAAAACCTGGGAAGGGTTAAGGAAACAGAAACTTACTTTTTACAATAGTTCAATGATATCATCTCCATTTATATATTGGGTTACTAAAGGGTGCATGCTCAGTTGTGTCTGACTCTTTGCGACCCCCTGGACTGCAGCCCGTAAGGTGCCTCTGTCCCTGGGATCCTTCAGGGAAGAATACTGGAGTGGGTTGCCATTTCCTTCTCCAGGGGATCTTTCCAACCCAGGGATCAAACCCATGTTTCCTGTGTCAGCAGGCAGATTCTTTACCACAGAGCCACCTGGGAAGCCCAACTAAGGCATAGAGAGATTAAATAATTTGTCCAAGTTCACGCAAACTGTAAATTGATTTGAATCTGGGCTCAAATCCAGCCCACAAGAAATAGCCTGTCTAGTAATTGAGATTAATATGAACATAAAAAGACACCACAAAAGGCCCAGTGGGATTTTACTTAGTAGTGTCCCTATTGTTTTAAATACCTCTATCTGGGTCACTTAAGAAGTACTAATTACTAACAAAGCTAGTGGAGGTGATGAAATGCCAGCTGAGCTATTTGAAATGCGAAAAGATGATGCTGTTAAAGTGCTGCACTCAGTATACCAGCAAAGTTGTCAAACAAGGCAGTGGTCACATGATGGGAAAAATTAGTTTTTATTCCAATCCCAAAGAAGGGCAGTGCCAAAGAAAGTTCAGACTATCAGACAGTTACACTCATTTTGCATGCTGGTTATGCTGAAAATCTTTCAAGCTAGTTTGACAACTTTCAGCAAAGTTGTCAAACAAGGCAGTGGTCACATGATGGGAAAAATTAGTTTTTATTCCAATCCCAAAGAAGGGCAGTGCCAAAGAAAGTTCAGACTATCAGACAGTTATACTCATTTTGCATGCTGGTTATGCTGAAAATCTTTCAAGCTAGGCTTCAGGAGTACGTGAACTGAGAACTTCCAGATGTACAAGTTGGGTTTGGAAAAGGCAGAGGAACCAGAGATCAAATTGCCAATATTCATTCACTGGATCATAAAGAAAGTAAAGGAGTTCCAGAAAAACATCTACTTCTGCTTCATTGATTATGCTAAAGCCTTTGACTGTGTGGATCACAACAAACTGGAAAATTGTTAAAGAGATGGGAATACCAGACCACCTCACTTGTCTCCTGAGAAACCTGCATGCAGGTCAAGAAGCACCAGTTAGAACCTGAAGAGGAACAGCTGACTGGTTGAGAATTGGGAAAGGAGTAGACAAGGCTCTGTATTGTTACTTTGTTTATTTAACTTCTATGCAGAGTGCATGTGCAAATGCTGAGTTGCTTCATTCCTGTCCTACTCTTTCCAGCCCCATGGATGGTAGCCCACCAGGCTCTGTCCATGGGATTTCCCCTGCCCTCCTCCAGGGATCTTCCTAACCCAGGGATTGAACCCGTGTATATGCAGAGTACATTATGTGAAATGCCAGGCTGGGTGAATCACAAGCTGGAACAAGATTTCCAGGAGAAATATCAACAACCACAGATATGCAGATGATATCACTCAAATAGCAGAAAGTGAAGAGGAACTAAAGAGCCTCTTGATGAAGGTAGAAGAGGTGAGTGAAAAGGCTGGCTTAAAACTCAACATTCAAAAAACTAAGATCATAGCATCTGGTTCCATCACTTCAAGGTAATTAGAAGGGGAAAAAGTAAAAGTTTTGACATATTTTATTTCCTTGGGTTCCCAAATCACTGCGGTCAGTGACTGCAGCCAAGTAATGAAAAGACGCTTGCTCCTTGGAAGAAAAGCTATGACAAACCTAGACAGCATATTAAAAAACAGAGACATCACTTTGTTGACAAAGGTCCATCTAGTCAAAGCTATGGCTTTTCCAGTAGTCATGTATGGATGTGAGAGTCGGACCATAAAGAAGGCTGAGGGTCAAAGAATTGATACTTTCTAACTGTGATTCTGGAGAAGACTCTTGAGAGTCCCTTGGACAGCAAGGAGCTGAAACCAGTCAATCCTAAAGGAAATCAGTCCTGAATATTCATTGGAAGGACTGATGCTGAAGCTGAAGCTCCAATACTTTGGCCACCTGATGAGAAGAGCCAATTCATTGGAAAAGACCGTGGTACTGGGAAAGATTAAAGGCAAAAGGAGAAGGGGGCAGCAAAGGATGAGGTGGTTAGATAGCATAACAAACTCAATGGACATGTGTTTGAACAAATTCCTGGAGACAGTGAAGGACAGGGTAGCCTGGCGTGCTGCAGTCCACAGGGTCACAAAGAGTCAGACGTGACTCAGTGACTGAACGATAACTATATTGAACAATTCTTTTCTTTCCTCAATGCAAATATGCATAAAATAAGGCTATAGAAAATAATCAATATATTTAGCAAATATCTGTGAATTCTATTTGGAAATTAATGATGACTTCTACTCAAATCTCATTGTGGAGAGGCATTATGGCCTAGTGGTTCAGAGCAGGATCTTAAGTCAGTCAGTCACCTATTAGCTTGAGTCAGTTACTTAACCTTTATAGGGATCAGTTTTCAATCTGAAAAATGGATACAATAATAGTACCTATTCACAGAATTGTTATACATGAATGAGGTGGTAATACCTAGAAAATAGCACAGTGGTTGGCACATAATAGATACTTAAAAATTAGTTGTTGTTATTGTATTATCATCATTATATCTAAGTAATTTATAGGACACATAGAGTCTTGCTTTGCTTAGAGTTTCTTTCCAAGTTTTCAGAAACCATAGTGGATGTTCTCGTCAGTATTTGGGGCATGGGCATTCTAGTGACATTCTTTTGCTTTCCTGTGGCTCATTTCCTTTCCTGGTTAATATCACTTTTCTTCCTCTTTGCCACCGACCTATCCTCTTCCTCTTTCTGGGGGAATAACAACCCAAGAATAATGACAGCAATTTCTTTCTGCTGCATCTTGTTGCCCAGGGTCTGGCAGCACCAGACTGTCCTACTGGTAGCTTTTGAATTCTCCCTGTCTTGTCTCCTCGGATTCCCAGCATTTCACACAGTGATAAGAGAGGTGCCCATGGGAAAGCACATAAAGTGCAGAATAAGTTAAAAAAGGGAGAAGTTACTTCCAGCTGGGAATTTTAAGAAAGCCTTCATGGGGAGATAGATCTGAGCAAAACTGGAAGAGCATTGTGGAAAGTGGACAGACAGTCTCATTGATTGTGCTACGAGTCTCCTAAAAATTTGGAAAAATGATCAAGTGTTATTCCATACAGAAACTGTACAACTTATAGTCCTACCAACTTGGAATAAGTTAAGTCCTTGCCAGTTCACTCTTGGCAAACTGTTTAATGTTAATAGCTGTTACTGTTAAATTTAATTGATTATTAATGTTTCTATACAGTTAATACCTATACTATAAATAATGTTGTTATTCTACTTTCCAATCACAAAATGATCTTATGTAACAACTTGTTTGATCTTTAAATAATTCCATGGAAAATTTAGGCAGCTAAGCATCATTTTGCCATTTTATAATGAGAAAACAGAAGGCTACTGATTAAAAAAAAAACATTTGGCTATGGAATGGCAGATCTAGGGCATAAATTCAGGTATTCTGATTTTATCCTTGTGTTTTATTACCATCCTTTCTGTGAAAAATGTGAACATTCATAAGAAGAGTCTGGAGTCTTACCAGATTGATTCAGCAAACACGTGGAGCCCTGTAGTAATTCAGACACTGTACTAGACACGGGAGCTAAAGCAGTGACCAAAACAGATGTTTCTATGGTATTTAAGCTTGCGAACTAGTTGGAGGAGAAAATAAACAAAAAGCAAATTAATACATAGGGTTTTTATAGATTGTGGTAAATGCTATCTATGAAGGAAATAAACAACATGGTAAGATATTAAGGAACTAGAGGAGGCCTTTTATGGTAGGATGATTAGGTGATCTGGTGACATTGACCTTCAGTTAAAAGAAGAGACTTTAAAAAAGGTTGGCATTTAAAAGACAAGTACACACAGATTCTAGGCCAAACTGAAACTATAAAGACTTGAATATAGGAAAAGACTTGTTATCAGAGAACAGATAGTAAGCTACTTTGGATGGATCTGTGGGCAGTGAGGGAAGAGAGTGGTTGGAAGCTGGAGGGGAAACAGTAGCCACATTAAAGAATAGCTATAGCTGGTACATTTTGGAGGGTCAGTCTAGTTCATGAATGCTTTCTTAACTGCATCCCAGATTCAGTGCACAAGGACAGACTCCTGGCCGCCACATTTGTGCATGAGTCTACTTGTCTGGCCACAATTGATCAGACCTTTCATTCATGCAGTAAGCATTTATTGAACACTGGCTATGTGCACTGTGTTATAGGTAATCAAAACACACACAGTTACTGCCCTTGTGGAGTTTTACAGTTCAATGTGAGTGTGTCAAGACCCAAGCAGGGTCAATTAGAGTTTCTTACCCAGGAGCTTGGAACTGGAACTAGACAGGGATTTAGTTTCTGTGTGACTGGAGCTATAACATGCAAACCAGGAACTGCTGAAAATCAAATTCTGCCACATTAACTAGGGAGTCCAAAGAGAAGAATGAAGCACACAAAAAGAAAAAATATTCTCATGATTATTAATAGATTTACATTTATGGATTTTAGTCCTTCTAGAAACTAGGTTGCATACACCCACTTGTTCTTTGAGAAGCCCTAAAAAACTAAAATAATATTCCTCATCTTCCTAATATGTTCTGAGCTATTTTGTTGTTGATGCTGCTTGCAATAATATAAATTTAATTAATATTCTAGACTGGATAACTAAGGTAGCACAGACTCAGGGGAAGAGACAGCCTCTAGGTTTGGGGCTGAGAGTTGGGTGAAATTTATAATGTTAGAGAGTGAAAGAAATCTCTTCATATGGTTCATACAAACTCAGAACCTCAAGTAAAGGGAGACAATATTTCGAGAAATGAAGTACTCCGCTGATGATTATATTAATGATACTGAAGATAGTGAGAGGGTGACTTACATCTGCTAGATTGGGACTAAATGTAGTGAACCCTTTTGAAGCATCTGCCAGGCTCCAAATTACCTCCCTATTTGTACTCAAAAACTCTTCACAAGGTGGGGAGATTCTACAGAGAAATATTTGAACTCCTACATTCATATTTGATAGGATTTTACACTCATTAAACAGATACTTATTGAACACTTACCATAACAGAGTGGTGAGTCAAACAGAACACTGTTTTTGTTCTCATGGAGTGGGCACCTGATCCAAGATCCTGTGCTTGATGTTTCAGTGCAGATTCACTCTAATCTTCCTTATAATCCTTAGAAGTATTGTTATTATATTTATTTTACAGAAAAGGGAACTGAGTCCAGTTTCTTCCCCTTAGGATCCAAGGGAGTTAAACTGCTAATGACTGCAAAGTGAATAAGAAACAATGGCAGAATGCAGAATTCAGGTCTATTCTAAACCCTTCCCATTTACCTCATTCAAGCTTCACAAGCAGGGAACAGAAGCACATAGCTGTGGTCTGCGGGACAGAAAGGCACCTCTACTGCTGCTGCTGGGAGGAGAGGAAGCTTTGCACTGGATTCCTCCATGAAGCACTGGCTTGCCAAAGTCAGCTCAGCTGACCATGTGTGGGAGAGGCAAAAGCCTAAACATCTCATGACTATGCCTGTCAGCAATAGCAAACTAACTAACCAGCCTAAAAATGTCTTCCTCCTCACTTCTGCCTTCTGCCGTTTTGATAAGTACAACTTATTGTTAGCGCCTACTTTGTACTCAGAGTCCTAACTGCAAAAGACTCTGAGTAAATGTATTGATACCTTTCTGGTTTCTAGCTTATACATGATGCCATCCCAGGAGGAGGGAATGCATTCTGAGCAGGGCAGCCCTTCATATTTGCCATTGCATTACCTCATGGTACCTTTTGTACTTCATGCTTGAATGTTCACTTGGAAATGTGATACTTCATATTGGTAAGTCTGGACAAGTAGGTTTGTCTGAGGTCTTTTGGGGTTTGAGTTACCGACATTTTTTTTCACGTAATTAATTGCCTGCAACATTTAAAAGTAAGGTGGACTCCACAAACAGATACCTATAAGCAGAGTGGAGAAATAACTGAAGTACCTCAGAGTCAGAAACTCGAAGTTTGTGTCTATGTTTTTTCCCTCGAGGCTCCCAATAACTGTGTGTCACCTACAACAAGATATCTAACCTCTCTGGGTTTTTCAGTGTTTTTTCCACTATAACAAGAATAATGGTTCTCGTCACTTCCCTGCCTCTAGGGGTGTTGTCAGAATTAATGAGACACCAGGGTGAAAGCTTTCCACTTACTTTTTTCCCTTAGAGAATGCAGAAATGTAAATAAAAGTAATATCTCTATTTTGTGAACATTTTTTTCCCTTCTGCACGTCTTAATAACATTCAAAAAAGATTTTTTGAAGCAGCAGCAATTACCGTAGGTGTTACATATAATAAAGGAACTGTATCTGCCAGGAAAAACAAAGGAGGAACCAAAAGCTTGAGTCAGAAAAATCTGCTCCTGGCTTACTCTTTAATGGAATCAGTAGGAGGGCTGGGATAATCGCAAGTAAAATATTGCTGTACAGAGAGAATATGAAAGTAGGAGGACAAGCCACTAATTGAAGTTGCCATCCCAAAAGTGAAAAGAGAAAAGAGATGCTGATGCTGACATGTTGCTGAGATGTTCTTAGTTGTGCTGGAGCGAGAAGATGAGAGTTGGAGGCAAAAATGTTTGTGGATTATGGTTGAACCAGTCAAAGCAACCAGAAGAGCCTCACTGCTCAATATATCCAGCTAAGAGTTAAACTTTGATGAGATAAAGATGTTCTCAGTAGTGTCTTTGATTAATTAGCCATGAATTGTCTGTTAACACAGGCAACACATACTATATCAATTCTGTCACTTTCATGGAATGCAATTCTCTGGTTTTGATTGATGTAAGGGTGTCAGAAATCCACATCTAAAAAGATTTATTCTTTCCCATCTGTAGGTGATGGATTTCTAAATAAAGCCATTCTCAGGGATAGAAAATAGTCCACTTCTCTTCTAGGTCAAGAGTGGGCACAACTTAGCTGGGTCCTCTGCCTAGTGTTTTAGAGTACTGCAATCAAGATGTTGGCTGGGATGCATTCTTATCTGGAGGTCTGAGTGCTGAAGAATCTACTTCCCATGTTACTCAGAATGTTGGCCAGATTTCTTTGTGATTGTAGGGTTGAGGGTCAGAGACTTTCTGACTGTGGGCTAGAGACTTCCCTAATTCCTAGAGGTAACTGTCATCTCCTAGAGGCTGCCTGCAGCCTCAAAAGCCATTTGAGCCTTTCTAGCTTGACTTTATTAAACCAGCAATGACAAGAGTGATATTGCATCATCTTTGCTATACTCTGTTGGTTGAAAGTAAGTCACATAAAAGAGAAATTTATACAAAGATGTGAACATCAGGAGCCATCTTAAAATCAGTCTAATTTTAAGACTCAGTCTCAGTTGGTAAAGAAAAACCACTCTGAGGCTGTTATGATTTTGAAAATTTCCGGTATGATAGAATGAATCTGATCTAATCCCTGCAGACTATGTTGCTTTGATTGGATTATATTTGAGTAATTTCTTCATTCATGGGTTGAATGGGGAAGGGAACCTACACATACTATATAGATAGAAAGTAAAGAGGGATAGGATAGGGTTAGGTGGGAGATTGAGGATGCGTCCCAAGGAAACTTTGTGTTGTTGATACTATGCAGGAAACCAATGTTCATATTATGTTGTTTACAGGATGTGTGTGTGTGTGTGTGTGTGTATACACACTGTCCTGTGCTGTGCTTAGTCATGTCCAACTCTTTGCAATCCCATGGACTGTAGCCCACCAGCACCTCTGTCCATAGGGATTCTCCAGGCAAGAATACTGGAGTGGGTTGCTATGCCCTCCTCCAGGGATCTTCCCAACCCAGGGATTGAATCCAGTTTCCCTGAATTGCAGGTGGATTCTTTACCATCTGAGCCACCAGGGAAACCCAAGAATACTGGAGTAGGTAGCCTTTCCCTTCACCAGGGGATCTTCCCAACTCAGGAATCAAACCAGGGTCGCCTGCATGGCAGGAAGATTCTTTACCAGCCGAGCTGCCAGGGCAGCCCATATACACACTGCATAATGTATTTATATATAAATATATATTAATTTATGTTCAATAATTGCATTATCATATATGAAGTAAAGTCCACACTTAAGATACATCTGTATTATCAATTGCACTCACCTCACATGCTAGCAAAGTAATGCTCAAAATTCTCCAAGCCAGGCTTTATCAGTACATGAACCATGAACTTCCAAATGTTCAAACTGGATTTAGAAAAGGCAGAAGAACCAGAGAACAAATTGCCAACATCCGTTGGATCATCGAAAAAGCAAGAGAATACCAGAAAAACATTTACTTCTGCTTTATTGATTATGCCAAAGCTTTTGACTGTGTAGATCTCAACAAACTGAAAATTCTTCAAGAGATGGGCATACCAGACCACCTGGCCTGCCTCCTGAGAAATTTGTATGAGGGTCAAGAAACAATAGCTAGAACCGGACATGAAACAACAGACTGGTTCCAAATAGGAAAAGGAGTATGTCAAGGCTGTATACTGTCACCCTGCTTATTTAACTTATATGCAGAGTACATCATGCAAAATACCAGGCTGGATGAAACACAAGGTGGTATCAAGATTGCTGGGAGAAATATCAATAACCTCAGATATGCAGATAACACCATCCTTATGGCAGAAAGCAAAAAGGAGCTAAAGAGCCTTTTGATGAAAGTGAAAGAGGAGATTTTAAAAGTTGGCTTAAAGCTCAGCATTCAAAAAACTAAGATCATGGCATCCAATCCCATTACTTCATCGCAAATAGATGGGGAAACAATGGAAACAGTGAGAGACCTTATTTTGGGGGGCTCCAAAATCACTGCAGATGGTTTCTTGCAGCCATGCAATTAAAAGATGCTTGCTCCTTGGAAGAAAAGCTTTGACCAACCTAGAGAGCATATTAAAAAGCAGAGACATTACTTTGCCAACAAAGGTCTGTCTAGTCAAAGCCATGGTTTTTCTAGTAGTCATGTATGGATGTGAGAGTTGGACTATAAAGGAATCTGAGCATTGAAGAATTGATATTTGTGAACTGTGGTGCTGGAGAAGACTCTTAAGAGTCCCTTGGACTGCAAGGAGATCCAACCAGTCCATCCTAAAGGAAATCAGTACTGAATATTCATTGGAAGGACTGATGCTGAAGCTGAAACTCCAAT
This sequence comes from Cervus canadensis, assembly GCF_019320065.1. Lineage (NCBI taxonomy): Eukaryota > Metazoa > Chordata > Mammalia > Artiodactyla > Cervidae > Cervus > Cervus canadensis. Next base: position 51,336,077 of record NC_057404.1, read on the forward strand.
ACTTTGGCCACCTGATACGAAGAACTGACTCATTTGAAAAGACTGATGCTGGGAAAGATTGAAGGCAGGAGAAGGGGATGACAGAGGATGAGATGGTTGGATGGGATCGCTGACTAGATGGATATGAGTTTGAGTAAGCTCTGGGAGTTGGTGACATACAGGGAAGCTTGGCATGCTGCAGTCCATGGGGCTGCAAAGAGTTGGACATGACTGAGCCACTGAACTGAACTGTTTTTAATATTATATTACATATAGAATATAGTATGTATATTATATTACATATACAAATATATAGCATGTGATATGCATCATAAACTCTCTACATTATATACAATTACACACACACACATACCCAATATTTGACATAATTGACCTATATCAATTTTAAATAAGAAAAAGTAAGCATTAAAAAATTGTTGTGACATCAATCAGTATTTTATAATCTTAGCTAAGGATTTATAAATTTTAAAAGAGTAGGGATAAACATGCATTATGATGAAAACTTTATGTTTTCAGGCCTTGACAAATACTAAGACAGCTTGAGTTTCCAAAATTAGATCAATTATCCTTTATGTACCTAAGTAAATGATATATGAACCGAAACACTTAAATGTAATACTGGCGTAATGATGCTTCGTGTAAGCACACTGAGCATAATTTAGTGGTTCTTTGGAGCTATTTTCTTATCTTAATTTTTTGCATGCTTTTAAGAATGGAAAATAACAAACTGTAAATGTCAGTTATATTTTATAATATGAATCTGAGAGAAAAATGTTTTCATTCATCACTTTTAAAATCAGGTCATTTAAAAAGAAATAAACTGAGGAGCTCCCTGTGGCTCAGTGGTAAAGAATCTGTCTGCCAGTTCAGGAGACGTGGGTCTGATTCCTGATCTGGGGAAATCCCACACGTGGTAGAGCAACTAAGCCCATGCACCACATCATTGAGGCTGTCCTCTGGAGTCCAGGACCTACAACTCCTGAATCCTGTGTGCCCTAGAGCCTGAGCTCAGCCATAGGAGAGTAGCCCCTGCTCTCCGCAACTAGAGAAAAGTCCACACAGCACTGAAGACCCAGCTCAGCCACAAATAAAAAATAAAGAAAGAAATAAAAAAGAAATGAAAATTAAACCCATGGTTCCAAATCATAGCATGGAAGGAAACTTTTGAGATGGTCAGAGAAGCACTGACTGAATTTTGAAGAACAACCATTCTCAAAGAGCAGTGTCATTAGTGTGGAGAGGTGAGCAGGAAGAGTCCTGATAGCATGCTTCTGTCCTCTCCCGTGCTAAGCCTGTGCAAATTTTCTGGCAATTGCTATACCAGTCCCAATAAGGATTCCTGTTTTCCCTTCCCTATTCTCTTTCTGTCCTTCCCAAATTGCAAAGTTGTTTTAAGTAGATTGAATATAGATGTTTGAGTTAAAAATGATAAAGAGGATTGTGGAGAAGGAGGGAAAGTGCAACATTCTACTTTATTTTTTCCTCCATCTCAAGCAGAAAAAAACAATCACAAAGACAAAACAACCAAAACCAAACATTTCATTAAGAAGAGCTTATGGAAAGATGCCTGTACTGCATGGCTAATGTGAACGACGCGACTGACAGTTGCTTTATAAGAGCAGAATAATTGCTTTTGAGTCTCTTTCTCTCCTTAACAAGTATAAATACTTGTTTTGAGATTCTAAAAGATCTAGCCTAGCTTTAAGCCCTTTGTCAAGGAAAGAAAAAAAAGAACAGTCTCGTTAGCTGGGTTTCAAGGTCAAAGAAGGTATGCCTGGCTTCCATATAAGTTCATATACGAAACAACTCCTTTAAAAATTACTCCTATTCAAATAAACAATTCACACATCATTTGATTAAGTGCTTCAAATAACAAAAAATGGAACAGAATCAACTTCTTTGATCTTATCAATGTTCTATGACTTCAAATATTCAAACTGGCTGCAAAAAATATTTAGATAAATGAATAAATAATTTTAAAAAAGAACCTCTTGGGATAGTCCAAAAATCAGTTTTGAAACAGAACCTGGGTGTGATGGATGGGAACAACCTGTGTTGGCTGACCCTAGCTTCTTATGTAACACTTGGCTTATCCAAACTTGGAATAGTCCGTCTTCAGGCACCGTGTGCAGTTCTTTCTGCCAGGATGCCACTGGTGTTGCTGTCCCTCATTGGGCTCTATGCTGCTGGCCTCCAGGTGGCTGAATTCTTCTATTTAGTTCAAGTGTGTCTGTTTTACAGTGCCTAACTAAGTAGGCTATTTAATGAAGTATTATGACTACAACAAAGCTGTAGTTGAGGAAAACTCAAACACTATGAGAAGGTATATACTGGTGGTCCTATTAGTTAACTTAAGCATATATGGATAGCTAATTACCTTTTTTTGACTCACTTGTAATCTCTTCACATTAATATTATTTATTTTTCATACTACATACATTCAGCCAATATTTGTTGAATGCCTGCTATGTGTCAGATACCGTTCTAGGTGCCTAAGACACAGTGATAAGTGAGCTGGACCCAGTCTGGTCTGTTCCTCAGGAAACATAGCCTGAGTTGGAGAGGCATACAGGAATGAACAGTTAGACACAAATGTAAAAATCACAATTCCACAAATATTACAAAGGAAAGGTACAGAGGTCGACTTTCAGGGCACTGAAAAATGATTGCTGTGATTGTGAGTCTTCTTATGACTATAGCCGAGCAGTAAGTTTTCATCATCTTGATTCTTCTTGCGTCCCTTCCTGACCTATTTCATCCCCCACTACTTTCCCCAGACTCCACCCACACTTTGAAGACTGGCTTCTCCACGCCTTCCTCTCTAGCCTGAGGTGCCTCTCAGCTTTCTCAGTCAGAATTCCTTCCCTCATGGCCTCTGAATTATCTTGTTGCTAGGAGCAGAAAAATTCAGCCTTCAAGTTGATTTTCAAATATTTCTGTCTCGAACAGTGTACACTGGCCTTTTTCTTTGGGTCTTGGCTCATGGGGCCTGTGGGTTAGGGGAAATGCCCTCAGGATACTATTTAGAAAGAGAGGAAGAAAAAAATATTCAAAATATACACGCGCAAATACCTTAAAGGACACTCCAGCCACGTTAGTAAAGCGAATAGGCAGACGTCTGGTGCAGAAAGACGGAAAGTGAGTGAAGCTTAGATTCAAAGATGAAGTTCAAAGCAATCAGAGATGAGCCAGTTCATGGGAGTGCAATGTTAGGATGGTAACAAGATAGATCCTTAGTTCCATAACTACATGAATATATGAAGTTCTAATATTCATGCCTTCTAAATATTCTAATGGCTTCCTGTGTCAGGACTATTAGACTCCTTTTGATAAAGCAGGCAGAGCAGGTGACTGAGGGTGTTTAGGAGATGAAGGAGAATGAGGATCAGCCTAAACTCCTAATGAAGACTTTTAAAGATCATTTGGTTCTGATAGTATCTAAGGCTCTTGAAATAATTATATCCTTTAATGCTGGATTAAAAGTAAACCCCTTTTTCAGAACACTTTGGGAAAGAGAAGGCATGATAATTGTATTCAAATAATTGAAGGATTGTAGTAGTATTCAGGAACATCAGGGCAATTGCTCAAGACTCTAGAGGACAGAGGTAGAATTTTGTTCAACAGAGAATTTTCTACCAGTGGAAGCTGTTTGAAAGTAGAGGTGGTTACCATGTTAGGCACCTCATGGCCAGGTTCAGAGCTTCCTGGCCTTATCAGCGATGAACAGAAATTCACGCAGCAGCCAGAGGTTTGACATGAACTTTCAGCTTTCATCCCACTCCACAACTTCTAGTGTGGACATTCCCAGCCAAAAAAATCTTAAGAGGACAATAGTTTTAAAATATTTTTTAAAGCACAACTTTAAACCATTTAAGAAGTAACACAGCTAAAAATGACTCATTTTGAATTTTAAGTTTTTATAGTGAATTTTTCTGACTTTATATTGTACATATGAGGCTGGTATGCCTTAGGAAAGGAGTTGGGGGTTCAATACAAAGTAGGGAACTATATATTTTTAACATATAATGTTCTAAATGATGTTTTGTTTTGCTGAAATTGCAGAAATTTAGTTCTCAACTCTGTTGTAAGCGATAAATTCAATTTACCATTTCACACAACACAGACATCATGTTTTTTGGCATGAAGCATGATTATAGTAGGTAATGTAGAAAAATTTGGAAATGACTGCCTCTCTTTCTCTCCAATGTTGACTGTTGAAGATCCAGCAAATACTCTTTAATTAAGATAGACTCTCCAAAATAAATCCCTTTCTGCCTGCGTTGTAGCTTCTGGAAGATAAATAATTGAACACAGTCACTGATGACTAATATATAACACTATATATATGAGGCACATTATAAAATGTCAATTCAAGCTTTACAAACTGTTCATTTCTATAATTTATATATCTTTCTGAAGGTATGCTCAGTGCCTAAATTTCTCTTTCATGCTCATTCAAGCAGTGTTTGATTTCCTACCATGTGCAAAGCATTATTTTAGATACTCTAAAAAATACGAAGATGTATAAAAGATGTATGAAGGTATTTTCCTTCCTCGTGGTTACAGTGTTACAGTAGAAAATAAGACAAACACGCAGAACTGGAACTTAAGGGAGTATCAGATAAGCACATTAATAGTAGTGTGAACCAAATATTCTGGAAATTAGAAGAGGATAAGACCTCTTCTTAAAGAGAAAACTCAGCTGGGTTTCATGGAAGGAGGAGCATTTGATTGGAACTCTCAATGATGAGTAGGATTTCTTAAGTAAAGATGGGTGTTAGATTTTTATGCAATGACATGAAAAAAGGCAGAGGAGAGAAATGTAAGAAGTAGCAATTAGTTCAGTTTAGTTGGATTTTTTTTTACAAGGGAGTAATATAAAATATGTCTTGGGGTAGATCTAGCATTTGCTTGCAGCATCGGGTTAAGGGGTTTAGATTTGAGTTTAGAAGAATGGGATGACTGAAATAGTGCTTTAGGAGGCTCAGTCTGGGAACAATGTTCAGGGAGAGAGATGTGAGATAAGAGTGACATTTGGGGAGGCTGCTATGGGAGTACAAGCATGAGGAAAATGGTAGAAGAAATGGAATGGAAGCTTTGGGTGGGAAATATATTGGGAAGAATGAATCTATAGAATTCAGTGTCTGGCTTTGGGGGCAGTGGAAGGAAGTTGGAGAAGTTTATAATGATTCTGAGGTTTTAAGACTGAACTATTAATCAAACATTAATATATTAATAGAAATAGTGAAGAGAGGATAAAATGTTGGCTTGGGTTTCTGAATTTAGATATCATGATTTTGAGATGCTGATAAGATCTCCATGCTGATAAGATGTCCATAAGAAAAATTTTGAAGCATAAAAATAAGGTGATCAGGCCCTGAAATAAGACATACTAGGGCTTGAATGCTTCCTCTATCTACCATAAAATAGATAAATTGCTTTACCTCTCTGAAGTTTAGTTCCCTCTTCTGTAAAATGGGAATAGTTTTTTCACCTAGTCATAGGTTTGTATGTAGATAAAATAATTTATGTAAAATTCTTCTGGGGCTTGGTATAATGTGTCTCAATAGCAGCCAGATGTTTTTGCTCATAACCTTGTTGTTAAGAGGAAAGAGGAAATGTGGGTCTAGAAGCCAGCACTAAAAGTGTAGCTTTATATCGTTTTTGAAACATGACTGGTTGATGCCATTTTAATGGATGACAACAGATTATCAAACTTTGGGAAAGTAGCCACAGTTAGGAGATGGGAAAGAAGAGGATTCATAAAAAAGTATCAGAGAAAGAGTAACAGGAGATATCGGAGGGAAAATTCTTAAATTCATGGAAACCAAAATAGATGCGTTTTAAAAAGAACTAGTAAACAGCATCTGATTTTACTAAAATCTTGAGAAGGATGTGGGTGGATAGGAGGCTATTAAATTATTTAGTTCATCAGTATCATTCAAAGGCACTTATTAGAGGAGTATGTCTCTGGATTTTGGCCCTTGGCAAGACTTCCTGCAAACTGTATTTAATTGGTGGCCTCACATTCAGTAGCTTTGATTATGCCTGTCATTCACCACCTTGTACCTGAAAGTCTTAATCATCTGAGGTAAGCCATATTCTAGGTTGAAAATTTCTAAAGCCTTCTACAAACCTTCCAATGGGCATCAGAGATTCTTTAACAGTAACCATCATTCTTAAGTTTGGTTAAAATAAACGGAATAGTCATACTGTGTAGCTGATTGGCACTTTCTACATTTAATGCATTTTTACTTAGACTAGTCAATTTTATTCTTACAACTACCTTATTAGTAAGGTAGGGAAAGTATTATATTTCCCCATTTTGTATGCAAGGAATCTGAACTTTCAAAATGAAAGAAAACAAATACATAAAAACATCTGGGGACTGAATGTAATACATAGTCAAGGATTTGCACCAAAACATACGCTGATCCAGTCCCTTTTTTATTAACCTTCTCTTTCCTTCTTTGAAATCCTTCCCTGTGCTCTCATTTAACAAGGTCCTCTCTTCCTTCTAACACCATTCTTTTAATTCTTATTCTCCTATTGATTTTTTTTTAAATAAATATCTTCCAGTGATAACCTCTTGTGAGTAATCATTTCGGGCCAGAGATGTGAGTCCAGTGTTTATGTTTTATTTGATGTGAAGAAGAAATGATGTGCTCTCTATACAAACCTGATTTTGGCTTTGATAAAGAAAAGACAGAAAGAGAAAGGTGGGGGAAAAAAAAACAACCTCATGATTAGGGGTTTAGCAAAAGCACTAGATAGTCTTGGTTGTCATGGAGACCACCACAGCCACTACTTTATATGCAGATAATGTGCAGGAAGGGTAGACAGGAAGATTAGCTATAGATACAGTTCTTGAATACTGAAATGGGAGCAATAAAAAAGCTTCTGGCCTCAGGAAGTAGGAAGAACTAACACAGGTCACAGCAGGAGAAGAGTCAGAACCAATGGTTGAGGTAAAGGGTTTAGCTGGGATGCCCAGAGGCGCAATGCCCATGAAAAAGCCGATGTAGTAGTCATTAGTGCTAATTCCTAGGTATTTCTGGCTCTCTTTCTCTAAAATGCCCGATAGGACTAATACTTCTGGCAGCTTTGTGTGGGGGAGAAGCCACATGACTAGTTCTGGTCAACAAGTTATAAGAAGTGGCACATGCCATTTTCAGTCTTAACATTTAACTGCTGGTACAAGCTGGAACTCCAATACTTTGGCCACCTGATGCGAAGTGCCAACTCATTGGAAAAGGTACCTTGATGCTGGTTAAGATTGAGGGAAGAGAAGAAGGGGGTGACAGAGGATGAGATGGTTGGATAGCATCACTGACTCAATGGAGGCGAGTTTGAGCAAACTTAGGCAGATAGTGAAGGACAGGGAAGTCTGGGGTGCTGCATGGGGTCACAAAGAGTCAAACACAACTGAGTAACTGAACAAAAACAACAAGACCCCCTAGAACTCTGCCTTCTAGCCCAGGGACTGGCATTCATCTATTAGCCTGAATCCCAGAGTAACTGTGATGAGTGAGCTTCACAGTTGACCCACAATGGGTGCACAGTGTGAATAAGGAATGAGGCTTTGTTATTTAAAACCGCTGTAATTAATTTTTTAACTTAGGTCTCTTTCTTTATTTAACCCCTGTGTTACCTATCGGAATCCCTATAGCTCAGATGGTAAAGAATCTGCCTGCAATGCAGGAGAAACTGGTTCCATCGCTGGGTTAGGAAGATCCCCTGGAGAAGGGAATGGCAATCCACTCCAGTATTCTTGCCTGGAGAATCCCAAGAACAGAGGCGCCTGGTAGGGTACAGTCTATGAGGTTGCAAAGAGTCAGACACATCTGAGTGACTAACACTACTAGTGTTACCTAGCCATCCTGGCTAAAATAGCTACTGAATGGTAAGGGAAATATTGGCAGGCTGTATGTGAGAAGGTTTTCTAGTTATTTATTGCTGTGTAATAAACCACCCCCAAACTTAGTGGCATAAAATAATAAGTGTTGTATTACATTCATGGATTCCATGAGGTAGGAATTCAAAAAGGCGAAGTGGGGCTAGCTTTTCTCTGCCACATAGTGGCCAGGATGAGAAGGATGGCTGGGGGTTAGAATCCCCTAGGGACTTCTTCACGCACAAACCTGGCATTTGGGCAGGATGACTGAAGGGCAGGTGAGGCTGGGCCTGTTCACAGAGTACATACCCATGTGTGACTACTCCATGTGGCTTGGGATTTTCACAGAATGGGAGCCAGAATTTGAGAGGAAGCATCCTGAGAAGGAGCATTCCAGAACACCTATGTGGAAGCTCCATGGCCTCTTATTAAACACAGTGTCAGATCTGTGCATTCTATTAGTTAAGACAGTCATAAGAACAACCAAGAATCCAGTGGCAGGATGTGTGAATCAGACTTCACTTTTCCATGACAGGAGTAGCTAAGAATCTGTAGTCATTTGCAAAGTCATTGTGGAAGGGTAAACAAAATCTTGCACAATTATGGAAGCAAACTGATGTGCCATGTGGTCAAATTACAGTTCAGTTCATAAAAACAAGATCCCATCTCTGTACAGTGTTCTTCAGTTTATAGCACATTTTCATTTGCTTTGCCTCGTGTAATCCTTCCAACAATCCCATGCTGTAATGTAGGACTTTTATCTCTAGAATATAAAAAAGTAAAACTGATGCTTTTTAATAACTGTGGAAAATTCTTAAAGAGATGGGAATACCAGACCACCTGACCTGCCTCTTGAGAAATTTGTATGCAGGTCAGGAAGCAACACTTAGAACTGGACATGGAACAACAGACTGGTTCCAAATCAGGAAAGGAGTACGTCAAGGCTGTATATTGTCACCCTGCTTATTTAACTTATATGCAGAATACATAATGAGAAACACTAGGCTGGATGAAGCACAAGCTGGAATCAAGATTGCTGGGAGAAATATCAATAACCTCAGATATGCAGATGACACCACCCTTATGGCAGAAAGCAAAGAACTCAAGAGCCTCTTGATGAAAGTGGAAGAGGAGAGTGAAAAAGTTGGATTATAACTCAACATTCAGAAAACTAAGATCATGGCATCTGGTCCCATCACTTCATGGCAAATAGATGGGAAAACAGTGACAGACTTTATTTTTGGAGGCTCCAAAATCACTGCAGATGGTGACTGCAGCCACGAAATTGAAAGAGGCTTACTCCTTGGAAGAAAAGTTATGACCAACTTAGACAGTATATTAAAAAGCAGAGACATTACTTTGCCAACTAAGGTCCATCTAGTCAAAGCTATGGTTTTTCCAGTAGTCATGTATGGATGTGAGAGTTGGACTATAAAGAAAGCTGAGTGCCAAAGAATTGATGCTTTTGAATTGTGGTGTTGGAGAAGACTCTTAAGAGTCCCTTGGAGAGCAAGGAGATCCAACCAGTCCATCCTAAAGGATATCAGTCCTGAATATTCATTGGAAGGACTGATGCTGAAACTCCGATAATTTGGCCACCTGATACAAAGAACTGACTCATTGGAGAAGACCCTGATGCTGGGAAAGATTGAAGGCATGAGGAGAAGAGGACGACAGAGGATGAGATGGTTGGATGGCATCACCAACTCAATGGACATGAGTTTGAGTGAGCTCATGGGAGCTTGGTGATGGACAGGGAAGCCTGGCGTGCTGCCCTGGGGTCGCAGAGTCGGACACGACTGAGTGCCTGAACTGACTGACTGATAAAAGGGTAAGATAAATTCTGAGAGGAACCAGAGCTAAATAAATACCATACCACTTAATGAATAGCTGTTTACGTCTGTCTTCTAATATTTCAAACTATACCCGACAACTTATTCTGAATTAAGCAAATAATACTGAATACTTACTAGATATGAAGCACTCTCTTAGGTGCTGTGAACACGAGTAGACAGGCAAACTATCTTTGTAAGCTAGTGGAGAGGACAAACTTAAACACAGAAAATAAAACAAAAGAGGTGACTAATAATTGCCCAGTGACAAGGACATACAGAGGGGCATTTAGTTGGGACTCTGTAAGTATTTTAAGCTGAGTTTTAAAAAATGAGAACTATTTAGATCGGTGGGAAATGGGTGGCCTAATTGCCCCAGTGTGAACAAAATATGAACTTAAACATTCAGAGTTCCAGAAGAATAAACAGTGGCTGGAGTATAAAGCAAAGAAAGAAGAGAGGAAATCTCACACTGCACTTTAGTCAATTCACCTTAAATTGTCTCAAGGCTAACCTATGATGTCTTTATTTTGAGAGCCATGCAACAGGAAATATTAAATGTTTCTCATGTATACATCATTTCCATCTCTGGAGCTTAACTCATCATCACTAACCTCTTAATGGCCTCATAAATTTCTTCAAAGTCATCTTTCCATTGATGGCGTCACTCTCATTGAATGCTACTCTTTTTGGTTACAGACTGCTTTTCCTTCTGACAGAGTCTTTGTTAGTCATTTACCTCCTTATATAGACTAGAGCATGAATTAATAACAATTTAGGTGGTCTTAAAATTTTCCAGGAAAACTTACTGAAGGAATAGAAGGTATTCTTATAGGAACAGATAGGGAATTGTTAGCTAATTTTATAGAATCACTCCTACTATGATCTAACTCTAAAGTAACATTGAAAAAAATAAAGCATATTCCTTCTAGGCCAGTTTCCAAAAGGATCTTTTCTCTGTTCAGCCCTTAACACCCTTCTGTAGGCTGCACCCTCTTGCCCCACCCTTAGCTCCTCCTCTCCTCTCCTCTCTCAAATTACTCAAAATCCATTACCTGTTTGTCTATTTCCTGTCACCCACCAGTAAATGCTCTTCTGATTACAACAGGGATTAAAAGCTTCGCACTTACAGAAAAATATTATCTCACCAGGATTTTGCTTTGTAACTTTTCATGACCACTAGGAGAGAGTGAGCATGAAATGATTAAACAGAAACGACTTTGAACTACTGTTGTTAGGAAAATTTAATGTCTTATATTGAAAATATAATGGCACTGAGCACACGGATCTGATTTCATTTTATGCTCCAACAGGAAATTACTTCCTCATCTACAGGCGTTTAAACCCTTGTGAGGTTCTCACAGCATGGAAAAGAATATTGGGTCCTGCAGAGACAATGAAACAATTAAAGCAGAAGACACTGATCTTGGCCCTAAGAACAAAGCATCATTCACATGGCCAGTGTGTTAGAGCAGATATGACAAGGGCAGACCTTTCTGTAGAAATCAACTGATTCTGAGAAAATCAACAAAACTACAGTATCTGACACATAATAGCAACCAAATGATTATCTATTAAGAGAAAAACCAAAACTGGAAGACTATATTTTGGGCAAGTACATAAACATAATTAAAACCTGCTAATAAGAGACTGAAAGATAAAAACAGATACCCTACCCCCAACTTAGTAGGACAGTGAACCACAGGTGACATAGAAATACATTCAAACCCTACACACCATTGTAAATCAACTATATTTAAATAAAAATAAAAAAAGAAATAGAATCCAGTCTAGCAACAAGAGTTTAAAAAAAGTATCAAATCCTTAACGAGAATGTGTTAATATACCATATATGCTGAATGTATATATAAGGTTGCATGTTAAACTTGGTGTATTTCTCATAACAGAGTATGAAGGAGCGTGTGTGTTCAGCTGTGTCTGACTCTTTGCCTCCATGAACTGTAGCCCACCAGGCTCCTCTGTCCATGGGATTTCAAAGACAAGCATTTTGGAGTGGGTTGCCATTTCCTTCTCCAGGGGATCTTCTCAACTCAGGGATCCAATAGAACACGGGTTCAGTTAATTTAAATAAACATTCTGGTCATTTTCATTAAGCTCATAATGAAACAACTCATTGTTTGACATGGATTCCTAAATGCAATGATCATCAGTTCAGTTCAGTCGCTCAGTCATGTCCGACTTTGTGACCCCATGGACTGCAGCATGCCAGGCTTCCCTGTCTATCATCAACTCCCGGAGCTTACTCAAATCCTGGAGCTTACTCAGTGATCATATCTGCCATTAGATTTAAGATTCTGGTGCTTTGATTGGCAAAACCAGGAGGAAGAAAGTAATAGAATTAGGTCTTCATGCTACATGTAATTCTGTTAAATTAGAGAATAACTCGAGGTTTAGAGAGCACAGGTAGCTTGTCCCACACTTGCAGAGGAAGAACTAGTCTCCAGGAACAGAACTGTCTGGTTCTAATGCTCAAGCAATTTCCTGAATAATGGAGAATAAGACTACTGCTTCAAGTCTTTGAGCCTGTTCTGTGTGTAAGGCACTACTCACAATAATTTTCCTAGTGGATAGAAGCAAAATTTCTGTATTTACACACTAAGTGTTTTTGTCTAGACATTGGCCCCTCTTGATCGTTAGTTGTAATATCACACTTTTTTTTTTTTTTAAAGAATTATCCACTTGTGATGACAGGAGTTTACAAACGATGTTGCTGAAAATAACAATTCTTCACTTTAAAATCTAAGGAAAACAGTGCAATTGCATATCTATCAGCATGTTTAGAACTTTACTGTCTGGCTACGTGTAAAGTCTTTTGTTGAATGTCTGACTGAAAATGACATTCAGCAAAAGTATTAAAGATGGTGATGAATATAATAAATTCTACCCCTGAAAGGTCATTTTGGTTCAGAGGAGAGCATCTTCGCTTATGATTACATAATTATGCCAAAATGATTTTGCAAGAATGAATAGGCAACTATGTCTCCATCTTAAGAGTTATGACTTTGGCAAAATGCATAACTTTCAGGGACTCTTAGGATCTAAGGGAAAATTATTCTTTAGAACTGTAGACATTAATAATATCTAGTTGGAAAGATATTTTCAACAGTTAGCACTTTTAGAATAGGCATTAGCTTAAATGTTTTTAAGCTATTCACATAAAAGAAAATAGATGTCAAATGCTCAAAGCAATGATTTTTGTTAAAGTCTCGCATTAGGGAAATGATACAGACCAAAATTAAGTACAGAAAAATAAGCAAATTGCTTTAGGGTCTCTAGCCTCTCTCTTCCACTTTTGGCAGCATCTAATTTTATGTAGTTATCTTCAATGTTAAGTCAAACACTCATTCTTTTTCACAAATATACACGAAAGTCATATGGTAAATATTTTTTAGGACATGTTTGATCTCTTGGACCAAATTCTTCACAAACTACTCCTATAATAGTCCCAAGAGCATTAAAGAGGTGTCTGTTGTTTTCAAGGACAATCAGCTTATTAGCAGTGGACCTGCCATGATCAATTTCAGGAATTTTTAAGTCAACCCCTACTGAAATGGACACAACTGGATTATCTTGCTGAATTTCGCATAGCTAATTCAAAATGCAGTTTAATGATTTACAGACAAAGCATCCCATCTGGTTAAGCAGTGCAGGTGGACATCCACTGACTTAGGAGTCATGTCATTCAAGAGAAGCCAAATGTGTATGTATACATCGAAGGATGGCATTAGGACACTATAGTAAAGATTAACAAGTAGTCTTTAAGACTAACTATGTTGCAGATGTGTGTTTGTATCAGTAAATATATTTTGGTGAAAGTTTTTTTATATTTCTTGGTTTATGGAAGCATGTTAATACTGCTATTAGCATAATAATATTGGAGAAGGAAATGGCAACCACTCCAGTATTCTTGCCTGGAAAATCCCATGGACTGAGGAGTCTGGCTGGCTATAGTCCATGGGGTTACAAAGAGTCAGACACAACTGAGCGACTAAGCACACATATAATAAAAATATAATTCATATGCCTATATGTAACCTAAATTAAATGTGTTGATAAATAGTATCACATTGAATTATTTTAAATTAAGAATATACTGTGTATGGTTGTAGAAACTTGGATCATTTGGGCTAGAAGGAATACTGGTCTTCAGTGCTATAGAATAATGGGAAAAGGGAAGAAGCTGGGGCCAGGGCTGAGGAAATTAACCCAGTTTTGTGGCTGGGTTCCCAGCAGAGGGATGGCCAGCATCCAGTATCTGCTGTTCAAGGGGTGATGAAGGCAGTCTGAGATCCCGGCTTGACAGAGTAAGGCAGGAAGGGTTTACAAGAAGACCTGTGGTCAGCACAGTGTAGATGGCCACATCGTGCTTCCAGATGGCCTCTCCCTAAGCCAGGATTACAGAGAGCAAGACGCAGCCAGGACCCCACGGTCTAGTCTCGGTGGGAGACAGTGCTGTTAAAGGCCAGAAAATCACAGTTGTTACCAGCGTTGTGGGCTTTGGAGTCAGTCAGACCTGGATTATAATCCTGGCATTCCCAGCTACTCATTGCATTTTGTAACCTCTTTAAACTTCAGCTCTCGAAATCCCAGGTTTATCACTGGTAAAGTAGAGCTAATAATATTTATTCCAAAGATTTTTTTGGAGATTAAATGATGTATAGAGTCTAGTGACTAAATGATGTATAGAATCTAATGACTAAGACAGCAGGAATTAAGAATGTAAAGATAAAAAATGTAGGTTTGAAGCTGGACTCCTTGAGTTTGGATGCTAGCTTGTGTTTGGGGGGCAATTTACCCTCTTTGGCTTCAGTTTTCTCATCTCTATGTAAAGAATGCTAAGTAAACCTATCTTTTAGGGTTTGTTGTTAGAACAGTGCCTGGTATATAGAAGTAATTAATAAGGTTAATTATCTGTAATGTTAAATCAACATACAAAATATTTTTTATTGTTGCTATTATTTCGGTTAATAGGGCCAGTCATATAGAGAGCTAAACATGGTGGTGATGAGGAAGCTGACTAGCAAGTATCTGTTAAACCAGGGCTCTGTCTAGATTGAAAAACACAGAAGCCTCATCCTAGATGGATGAGGAATCTGTGCTCTTCATGTGCTATTTGCCATCACCAAGAAAGAGTCAGCATCTGAGTAGTAAGACACACTGCTAAATGAAATGTCCATAAACTAAGACTCAGCAGGGTACGGGAAGTGAGGAAATTAAGACCATGTGATTGATCAGTATTATAGTTTTAAGAAGAAAACCACATGGGTCTGCTTAAAATTTTGTTATATCTTTCTCAGAATTACTGCTTCATTCCTGGCTTGTTCTGTTCTGCTAAGAGCTTCCTGAAGATGTGTCAAAATAAGTTGTTCCTCACTGGGACCATCACTTTAATTGCATTTTAAAAAAGTGTATACTGAAGAACATGGCTATATACTCAGTTTCTCAATGTCCTTGTTTCCTTAGCTCTAAAATGGAGGGGTTGAATGAGAAATTCTGTAATAACCTTTCAATTCATAAATTATATGATTCTATGGTCATATACCATATTTGGCATTCCTTAGGCCACCTTCAGAGACCAGGACACATGACTGTTGTAACCACCTTTTAATAAAGTCCTTATGGAACTCCATGTAACGAAAAACCTTTGGATTAGGTCCAGGGTCATTAAAATAAATTCTGTGATCCAGTGGGCTCTATTCTATAGAGATTTTAGGTTATAACGTGTGCTTTAAATAAAGTCATTTATAACGAATTAAAGCCTGAGGGAGATCTGACTTTTTCAATATGTTCTGTCTTCCCATGTTCTATTAGATGGTGGAAATGCCTACAAAGCAAGTCACCTTGATGCTTACATCAGTGATTCTTACTGCACCTCATTCTTTAAGTCTTTAGTTGTTCTGAATTCTGTGTCAGGCAAACTCTGAAGTACTCTTGGCTTTGCAGATATCACATGTCTCAATAATTCTCATTACTTTTTCAAAAACATTTTACTTCTTTCTCCTATAATGCATTAAGTTGTGGTAACAGTAGCTGAGATCTCCTGGGTGTGTGGTATGTGCCAGGCTCAGTGCTCAGTGTAATGCATTGCATCTGCTCATCCGGTCCTCAGGAGAACCTTTCGAGGCAGCATCATTACTCCCATTTAAGCCTTTGAAAGGCTGAGGGTCTTGCTCCAGGTCACGTAAGTGGTTAAGTCAGTACCTCAGTTACCAAGTTTATGTTTTACATCATGCAGCTTTCTTGATGAGCATGAGGGAGAGGCTGACAATGAGGATGTCAAAAGCTTTGGAATTTAGATATCTGATCTTCACTACGGGAAAAACCTCAAGATATGCAATATACTTTATTTGAGCATTGTAGCTATTTTATAGAAATTGTGGATGCTTTCTTATGGCAAGTATTTTGCTTTCTTTAGGTCTGTTCAGTATATTTTTTCTCAGATAGAGCTTAAATCTATTTTTGCAAAACTATAATTCATCCATGCTTTCAGAAAGTTTGGCTTATACAACTTTCTATTTGGAAATGGCTTATACAACTTCCCTGGAGGATCGTTGCCTTTTATACTCTTGAAAAATAAATTATTTTGAGTTCCCTCTGTCCTCAAAGAGCTATTATTACTAACTGAATCTAATAGGCCAAAGGGTAAGAGGCTTTTATTGATACTGTTCATTAAAATATTCATAACTAGGAATTTTAGATGCATTCCCTGTTGAGTGTAATCAAGCTACTGTTGCATTTGTGTGTCTTTTAACTACTTATTTTTCTTAAAAGTAATTTTATAAAGTATAAAAAGTATTAGACTTTACATGTGTATTTTTGTTTTGATATAGGATAGGTGATGGGAAGAGGGCATGTGATATAAGATTTTTTTTCCTCTGAGATGCCTGTCAATTAACTATTTAAGCAATAAATTGAGGCATTGGGTTAGGTATAGTGGTAGATACATGGGAATAAAAGAATATTTGGTCTCTAGGGCAAAAGGACATATATTTAAAGGAAGAAAGTGCAACTTGCAATGTGGCAAAAGAATACTGACAATACTATACGCTTTAAAAAGAGGGGAATTTGTATAGGGTTGTTATGGAAGATAAAACAGAAAAGGTAAGAATTCATCTTGTCCATAAAGGGTGAATATGAATTTGATGCAAGGAGGGATACAATGAACTAAAACCACAGGCAGGACCATGACATAAAGACATGTTCAGGACAGCAACTGAGTCCTCTTGACTTACAGGGAAAGTATATGTAAAGGCTAAGTTAGAGAAAAAATGAGAAGTGTAGCTTGCATTCAGATAGTAAAGAAGTTTGAATGATTAGTGATAAAACTGGATCCTAGTCAATAATTCTTATTCAGTTCTAACATAGGTGGGGGTTTCCCACATCAAGTAATGTTCCAACAGCAGCTGGGTGTTTACAGTTCAACTTCACTCTGACACTATTTACCCAAAGATAGAGTCAGATCTCACAGGATGAGGGCTCAGTCCTATAAGACTGCCCTCTTCCTCCTACTTTAGATGTCAAATGCAAATCCAAGCTGACACCTATGCTTCTGATGGATCAGTTACAGATTGAATGTTCCAATTACTCCTCCCTGGGTTTTATTAATTTGCTAGAGTGGCTTACAAAACTCTGAAACCTTTTACTTCCTACATTGCGAGTAATTACTATAAAAGGATATATGACTCAGGAGCAGCCAGATGGAGAGACACACAGGGCAAGGCATGGGGAAAAGGGCACCTCCCTCCCATGCCGCCTCCAAGTGCTCTGCTCACGCCACGCCTCCACATGTTCACCAACCTAGAAGCTTTCTGAACCCCTCCATTTGAGATGATATGAAAGCTTCATTACATCAGCATGGTTGATTAAATCATTGGCCATTGGTGATTAATTTGACCATTAGACCCTTTCCCTTCCTAGGAAATCAGGGGGTAGGATTGAAAATTCCATCCTCTATTTATAACTGGTTCCTCTGGCAACCAGCTCCCAATCCTAGGTTCTTTTCACAAGTTACTTCATTAACATAAACTCTGATGTGATCAAAAGGGATTTGTTATGAATATCAGGACACCTGTGTTAGGCACTTTCCTTCTAGGCATTAGTTCCTATTATCCTCATAGAATTCATTTTCAGTGAGTGATATTGCATTCCCCATTCACCAGTGAGGAAACTCAGAGAGTGTGTTACTTGTCAGGACTCATGGACCCGTTAAGATCAGAACCAAGACCGAGCTCAGACTTGTGACTCTAGATACAACATGGATTCCACCAGATTCTACTGCAACTTACAAAGAGTGGAAGATTCTCAATTATGTCTTTTTCAAAGGAAGGCAGACATAGGATGAGGGTCACAGTGACAGATATTGCTCAGAAGTTTGAGGATATTGAGTATTTGGGGATACAGAAATCAAGGTGCACAGTGAAAGAAAGATCATTCCAAGCAGAGGATCAGGGAGATTTGAACTCCAGAAAGAAATGGATATGATATTTAATTTTAGTATCATATCTTTGCTGAGTGTTGTTCTTTTGCTGAAAATCATAATTCTAATAGTTAGGAGGGTGGTCAATGAAATACAATACATGACCTCACGAATGTCTTTGCCACTTACTAGGTTGTTTAACCCTGAGTGTGGTGCTCGCTCTGCGCTCAACTGTAAAATAGGGATGAGAGTTTCACAGCATATCTGTGAGGAATCAGTGAGTTCAATTGTAAAATAATACTTAGAATGATTCCTAGAACTTAGTAAGCATTCAATGAATATTTACTATTATACCCATCATTAATTATAGTAATAAGACAATACACTTTCCAGAGTATTTGAACACTTTGGGGTTGTCTTAGTCAGGGTTCTCCAGAGAAACAGAACCAATAGGACATATATATGTAAAGATATTTATCTTAAGGATTTGACTCACACAACTATGAAGCTTTAGTTAGTCCAGAATTCAGTGGGGGAGGCTTGGCAGGCTGGAGACTTAGGAAAGAGTTGCAGATCATGTTCAGGCAGTCATGCTGGAGATCCAGGGAGAGGAAATAAAGCAGTTGAAGTCCAATTGTTTCTTGTTGGAGAGGTCAGGCTTCAGTTCCTTTCAGGACATCAAGTGATGGGATGCAACCCACCCACATTATGGAAGGCAATCTGCTTTACTCAAAGTTCACCAATTTAAATGCTAATTTTATCTAATAACAGCCTCACAGAAACATCTAGAACAATGTTTGACTGATATCTCAGTTCATTCATGTTGTTATAACAAAACACCATAGACTGGTGGCTTAAAGAACAGAAATTTCTTTCTCATAGTTTTGGAGGCTGGAAAGTCCAAAGTCAGTGTCTGGTAAAGGCCCTCTTTTAGCTTTGCAGTCAACTGCTTTCTTGCTTATTTTGACCTTTTTGGGAGAGGGAGCCAGAGACAGTGATGAATCTCTTCCTCCTCTTGTATGTGTGTGTGAGCTAAGACCCCATGGACCGTAGCCCACCAGGCTCCTCTGCCCATGGAATTTTCCAGGCAAGAATACTGGAGTGGGTTGCCATGCCCTCCTCCAAGAGGTCTTCCCAACCCAGGGATTGAACCCATGTATCTTGCATCTCCTGCATTGGCAGGTGGATTCTTTATCAGTGAATCACTTTGGAAGCCCCTTCTTCCTCTTATTAGGGCACTAACCCCAACACAGAAGCTCCATTCCCATAACCTCAATGAACCAAATTACCTCTCAAGGTCCTACCTCTTAATACCATCATGTCAGGGGCAGGATTTAGCATACGGATTTTGGGTGAGGTGGGGCATGGACATTTATTCTACAACAACCAATTATCTGTACACTGTGGCCCAGCTAAGTTGACACATAAAATTATCCATCACAGTAGTAAGTCTCCTTAACCTTTGTATCACAGGGGTTGCCTACTTGATCCACTTATTTAGTAGCATAGAAAAATGTATCTATAATTGTACACTGGAAGTCAACTATTTAATGACAGAGTATGTCTTTCAGGGTACACTTTTTTCATTCTTTTCCTCACTTCTAGTATATTTAACTAGTGGGACCAGATATTGAATCTGAGGTCTAGCTTTCTGGGCAGGAATTCAAAAAGCATCTTCCTTAAAAACGCATGCATACATACAATTAATGTTTGTTCCTTTAAAGTAATTCATAATGAATCCACCAAGGAATACAAGCAAATGGAGCTAACAGAAACTTGTTCAGATTAGATTTTAACTTTCTGTATTATCTTGTGTGAAATCTGACTGTTTACTTCTATACAGAAAGTTCAAAGACCTCCAAGACCAGAGGTTTATATCACATGTGATGTAAGCATTGCTGTCATTTTACAATTTCTTTTGCAAAATCTCTTTCTTTTTCCCGACCAGGTTTTTTCTTGAGAATAGCTGTTCTCATTCTTCAACAGAGTCCCTATTACATACACCGTTGGAAATGCTACAGGAATGGACATGAATCTGTTTATCTATTAATCATCCTGAGTCCTTATTGAGTGACTCATCCTTCGTCTCTGTCGCAGCCAATATGCTGGTTCTATGAGTATATTTTCTGGTATGTGTTTTACAGTGACAGTCTCAAGTAAGAAATTATTTTTTTTGTTTGTTTAAGGGCTTATGATAGAGTTTGTATTTCAGCTGAAGTCTGATAGTACAGTTATTTTTCTTTCTTATCACCTGCTTTGCAGTGCTTTTTCCTGGGATGTTGACTTGATGCTAATTTTTAACATCTTTTTCTTTTATAAGTGTTTTAAATTGTAAAATTAATATCTGTTCATTGTAACCAGTGAAACGATAAAAAAAAAATTAATAAGGACAAGCTAACAATTTCCTTCCACTTCCCTGAGGAGACCAGGGCAAATAAGTTTATATGCATTTTTTAACCTTTTTCTAAGGTTATGGAAACACACACACTTTAGTATTGATTGTTTTTATAAAAGACACTATGGACATTAAGCTGCAATTTGTTTTTCTTTGTTTAACAACGTGCTATGGATAGCCTTCCAGGTCAACAAATATATTTCTCCTTTTAAACATAGCTAACTATTTTAACCTGTGTTACCTCCCAGAAGTCTGGAACAAGTGCTTGCCTGCAGGCAGTTTATTCTGGAAAGTAATCCCGAGGATCAGGAGTGGAGGACTGGAAAGAACGAAACAGGGAAGGAGGACAAGGCAGCCAGTGGTTTGTTTTCAACCTGATCAGAACTGTGGGAAAGTGAGATTTCTAAGGAGCAGTGTAGAACACATCTCATAGTTGTTTGCTGAAGGGTCAGAGGAGAAACCACGTGGAGACTGGTTCCTGCTCCCTAGTGGTCAGGATATGCCCCGTGCCCTTTTTGACTTCAAGTTTTCACCTGTATTGGAATGGCTGCATTCCTACAAATGTCTCAAGTGTTGATGATAAGGAGTCTGGACACAAAGCGAGAAATACGTGATGCAGCTGAAGGAAAGTGCTGTCAATTATGCCTCTGAGCAGCTGGTTGCTACAGCAACAGCCAGAGTAAAATGTGAACCGAGAGGATGTGAGATGATACCCAAGAGACATCTAAAACAAATGCATAATGTTCCCTAATGCGTATGTGCCATATTTATGTAACAACACACAGTGGACAGGTATTTGTGTTGTTTCCAGTTTTATTTTTTGCCTCCACAATGTGGCACTAAACATCCTTATTCATATATTTTTATTAGCTGGTGCTTTGAGGTTGATATAATTCCCCAAAGTGGAATTGCTGGTTCCAAGCGCTTTTAATCTGTTAACTGATTCCTTCCTTCCATAGCACAGTTATTGTCTTCCTTTCTCACATGAGGAATCAGGCACATGTAGAAGTCTAGTAAATGAAAGCAGTTAGAATTTTTATTTGGTACTGAAAGATTTAAATTCCAAAGAATTCTTAGACCATATAAAAGAAAAAAAATTAATATTATTAAGTCAATGTGGTTTATTTCTTTAACCTGCAAATCATGCTTTTTTGCAGCCATTTAAGCATCATATTTCCAGAGAAGGGAGGAAGGTGCGTGTTACTCCCCAAAAGAGCAGTTTCTGACCTAGAAGAACTTTTTAAGCAGAAACCTTAGAGGCAGTCTTCCCTGTAAGGTCACCATTGAGGTGGGGTCAGGGAATGACCTCGAGCTGAGGGCTGCAAGGTCAACTGCTTGGGCTGTAGCTTTTGGCAGGCCCACCTGGATAAGAGAATCCATGTTTATGAACCCAACTCCTATACTAAAAGACAGCATGGGAACCAGCTATCAGACAGACCCAGGAATGGGCAAGTTATGGGGCATGTAATTGGGCCTAGATTACAGAAATCTTTTTATAACAAAGTATTTCAGTTTGTTGAAGTAGCCCTTGGGCAAAATATCTGTGGTTCTTGGCAGCTCAGTATGTTCATTCTGTGGCCCTGGTGCTAAGGAGATGCTCTTCCAAGCACAGAGGACGAAGCGTTTATGTTCAGGTGGAACTAAGAACAAATAAGCCACAATGTGAAGGTCCCTTATGAGGCAGAGATGGTGAATCTAAAGATCTTCCAGTCAACGCATTCCACTTGACTGCATGGATTCTTGAGTCAGTCATAATCCTAAGCCTCACAGATAGATGACACAAGACTCCTTGACTCAATGAGCTGAACCTCTAATAATTACAGTCAATGCATAAAAAACTAACTGGAACATTATCTAGTATGTTGCATTCATTTTCTGCTGCTGCCCAAATAAATTACCACAAATTTAATAGCAACACAATTTGTTTTCTCACAGTTTCTTTAGGTCAGACGTCCAGGTGAGCTCAGCTGAGTTCTTTGTTCAAGATTTCACAAGGCTAAAATGAAGGTTTAAGCTCAGCTGCGTTCCTTACTAGCAGCTCTAGGGGGAAATCTGCTTCCAAGCTTATTCAGATTGTTGGCTGAATATACACCCTGTGTTTGTAGGACTGTCTCTGCTTGTTGTTGTTGTTTTGCTGGCTGTCATTCAAGGGCCACTCTTTGCTCCTTGAGTTGCCTATAATTCTTTCCCATGTAGCCCCTTTCAGCAATGATGGACCAAGTCCTTCTCAAGGTTTCAATCTCTGATTTCCTCTTTCTCACACATCTCTGAACTCTAGCTAGAGAAAGAGCTTTGCTTTAAGGCCTCCTATGATGCCCATATGCATAATCCAAGATAACCTCTTTAAGGTCTGTAAGTTTATCTGCAGTCTCTTTTGCCATATAGTGTAAGATATTCACGGGTCTCAGTGATTAAAGCATGAGCATCCTTGGAGGTTCATTCTGCGTACTCTGTATATTATAATAAAAGTGTGAACAAAATATTAATGGGAAGGCAGAGGGAGGAAATGGCAATTCTGTCTGGAAGAAAGGTGGTAGAGAGAAAGGCTTCATTGCAGGGGTAACATTTGAATTGTATTTCTAAGGGGGAATGTGATTTCACCAGAAAGAATGGGTACATAAAGTTTATTTCAGGCAAATATAAAATGAGGAAGACATAAAGACATTTAGTTATGTTTGGGATTGGCAAATAATCTAGTATAGCTAAAGTATGTCTGAGTTTAAGTCCTAGCTATGCTGCATGACCATCTGTGTAGTCTCAGAGAAATCCCACTTAGTCCTCATTTCTTCTTGGAAACGGGGGTAGTTCGTGATAGTACTTATTTCACAGAACGTGAGGATTAAGTATGCTAAAATACCAAAGCACATAAAGTCGTGTCTTCCACATTATACATGCACATCAGAGACAGCTACTAGTATTTACATTCCTGTTATTCCTAGAGCCAGAGCAGATTGGTAAAAAGTGAAGTGGCAGGAGTGAGTGAGGCTGAGAGTGTAGGCTGTGGTTGGAGTGTGCAGTCAGAATGGAACTGTATTAATCAGTGTTATTTTTGAGTCATTATTTTCTTCCAGATATTCTGACATCACTCTTCTGTGAGTTTTATCTTACTTTCAAAGGCTTCATCATAATTTTTTTGAGTGGGTTATACTCCAAGTCCCCCAAATCTCTTAGGACATTATGTCCTTTCTCTAGAAGACTTACCCTATTTTCTGTGGTTTTAGCGACTCTGTTTCTGGCCCCAACTTCTCCCCTGAACTGAGACCTGCACTTGGACGTTTCAACCTAAACACCTTCCCCTCATTCACTGTTCTCCTGTCTTGATCACATTCTGTCTTCTTGCCACATCATTACCACCACCTCCCTACCATATACTATTCATATTCCACCAAGAACTATTCATATTCCACTGTTCTCTGTCTTAGTTCTTGATATCAGTATTCCCACCAATAAAAATAATTGCAACAAGTTCTGGAGCGCAGTTTCATTCTTATGGACTCTCTCTATTCCATTTCACTTACTTGGCACAGCCATCCCAAGCTCAGATATCTTCCACGCTGAAGCCTCTCTATGATATTTCCATACCTTGCATGTGATTTTGTGGTGACACATATCGCATTGCATTGTGAATAGCTATCAGTATGTCTGACTCTCCTGGAAGTTCACTGTGGGTACCTTAAGAGTCCATGCCTTTTCATCTTTGCATTCATCATATTTAGTAGACCGCAAGGCTTGTAATAGTAGAGACTAAAATTTAAAAAGAGATGTTGAATTGACTTTGAGCTTATCTTATAGGCAACAAGTCAGTTTTTAAGTTGAATGACATTATCAGGTAAGGGTTTCAGCAAGGTAATTCTGGCAGGTGTACTAGATGGATTGGTGGGGAATGAGAGACTGGCAGCCACGAATTTATTCAGGAGGTTTCTTTATAACCCACTTGAGAGATTATAAAAGTATAGCAGTGATGGTGAAATGAGAAAAAAATGAACAAATTTGAGAGATTATTACAGGCAAGATTTCTATGACTTATTGACTGATTAGATAATATAGACAGGGAAGACATGGGTACAGGACGATGTTGGAGTTTGGGACTGGCCAAGGGAAACAAATGTTGGGTTAGGGAATTTAGAAGGAAGACTTTGTTCATGGAGAAAAAATACAAGGTTTGGTTTTGAACATGTCAAGACAGAGATTCTGAGGGATCCACTGGAGGAAATGTCTAATAGGTGGTTAGAGATAGAGATCAAGTACATATTTTATATGTTTTAAAAACATTTTTCCAAAAATCTATATTGATTTTAAGTGTTTAAACAAATTTACAAAGCATTTATCTCTTATTTTCTAAAATAGAAGCCTTTATCTGCTTCTATGCTGTCTAGCCATAGTGTACTCAATTCCACATGGTGAATCAGTAGGAAAATTAAGGTGACAGGTATTGGCACCTCTTTGCCTCTCCTTCACTCTGGCCCTCTCAGTGAGCAGGAACAGAAACACCACTGATCACCATGGAAGCAATGGATACACACAGGTCAAGAATGGGACTTGCTCAAGGTCTTATGGGAAATAACAGTGGAACTTAACTACATTTCCTGACTCCTCAAATATTTATCTTAAGAGAGCATTAGAGAAATGTAGTTTGAATTTCTCAGAAGATGTTGAAGAATTTCTCCCTTCTCTCCCATCTAAGATCCAGCAATAATGGGTTTTTGAAAGGCTGTCTTAATGATATTGTTTCTAAAGAGTATGATGCTGTTTTGAAAACCTATGACATTAGTCCTTTATTTTATCTGGATTCGTTTAGGGCCACCTGTCCTCTATGACCTCTAGTCAATGGAAGAGGCTAAGTGGTACATGTTTCCCTGAACAGGAAGGAAAAGAGTCATGAGGGGTGTAGCAAGAAGCAGAATCGTCTCCCTGCGGAGTGTGATTGCATCATGCAGCTTTTGTGTCTGCTTAGTATCTCCAAATGTGGATTTAATTGTACTGTGATAGCATGTTCATACTGAGCAAGGAGAGAAAAACAAGTAACAGCTTTCTCAGCAGTAAGGCATCTTATTTACCTATCGCTTCCTGGCTGCATGGAAACCACAGACAATAAATCTCTCTTGAACATTTGCGAGATTTCTTCTTAAAATGCAGGAAATGTAACCCTCCTACAGACTGCAAGCAATTCTAAACTCTTTTCCTGTGAGATTTCTACTTAAACTCTTTGTGCCAAAATGCAATTTATTTTGAGTACTCTTGAGTTTCTTAGGACTTTAATGAGTTTAATGAATGTTTGCAATGATTTTTCACGTCAATGCCATGAGCTTTACAGGCTAGTTTTTTTACTGTGATCTACCAGACCAGCTCCCTCTGTGGCTGGCAAGTGGACATTAGGCATTTTAAAAATTTGACCCTGAATGTTATAGGTACAATACTTCAGTTCAGTTCAGTCATTCAGTCGTGTCCAACTCTTTGCAGCCCCATGGATTGCAGCACACCAGGCTTCCCTGTCCATCACCAAACCCAGAGCTTATTCAAACTCACATCTATTGAGATGGTGATGCCATCCAACCATCTCATCCTCTGTCGTCCCCTTCTCCTCCCACCTTCAATTTTTCCCAGCATCAGGATCTTTTCAAATGAGTCAGTTCTTCGCATCAGGTGGCCAAAGTATTGGAGTTTCAGCTTCAGCATCAGTCTTTCCAATGCATATTCAGGATTGATTTCCTTTAGGATGGACTGGTTGGATCTCCATGCAGTCCAAGAGACTCTCAAGAGTCTTCTCCAACATCATAATTCAAAAGCATCAATTCTTTGGCACTCAGCTTTATTTATAGTCCAACTCTCACATCCATGCATGACTACTGGAAAAACCATAGTTTTGACTAGATGGACTTCTGCTGGCAAAGTAATGTCTCTGCTTTTTATATGCTGTCTAGGTCAGTCATAGTTTTTCTTTCAAGGAGCAAGCGTCTTTTAATTTCATGGCTGTAGTCACCATCTGCAGTGATTTTGGAGCCACCAAAAATAAAGTCTGCCACTGTTTCCATTATTTCCCCATCTATTTGCCATGAAGTGATGGGACCGGATGCCATGATCTTAGTTTTCTGAATGTTGAGTTTTAAGCCAACTTTTTCACTCTCTTTTTTCACTTTCATCAAGAGGCTCTTTAGTTGTTCTTCACTTTCTGCCATAAGGGTGGTGTCATCTACATATCTGAGGCTATTGATATTTTTCCCAGCAATCTTGATTCCAGCTTGTGCTTCATCCAGCCTGGCATTTTGCATGATGCACTCTGCATATAAGTTAAATAAGTAGGGGAAGAAAATACAGCCTCGATGATGGTAAAAGAACCTAATTTACTATGCTATATGGTGAATATCAAAAATAGTAATAATGAGTTCATCAAAGTGTAGGCACTTGCTTGTCCCTTCTCATTTGTATCTCCCAGAGAAGAGGAAAACAAATATCTATCAAGGACCATCGTGGACACAGTAAGGTAAAGGTACAAAGATAGTTCTGTATATGTGCAGTTGATGGGTGGGGTGCAGTATAAGGTAATGTGTCGCCTAGATCATGGCAGTTGCAGACTAAGGCTTTTATGGGAGAAGTGAGGAGATTATTAATGTAAGAATCCTGGAGGTTGATTTTCTTCATCTGTTATCCAACTAATGGCTTTGTGGTTTCCCAGGTGGCTCAGTGGTAAAGAATCGACCTGTCAATTCAGGAGACACAGGGGACGTAGGTTTAATCCTTGGGTCAGTCAGATCCCCTGGAGAAGGAAACGGCAACCCACTTCAGTATTCTTGCTGAGAAAACCCCACAGACAGAGGAGCCTCGAGGTCTATAGTCGATGGGGTCGCAAAGAGTCAGACACAACTGAAGCGACTCAGCATGCACGCACATTTTAAAATGATTACCACAATGAAGCTATATATCCATCACCTTACATAGTTATCATTTTTTGTTTGTTTGTTTGTTTTGTGGTAAAAACATTTAAGGTCTACCCTCTTTGCAAGTTTCAGTACATAATACGGTGTTAACTATAATCACTATGCCATATATTAGCGCTCCAAAACTTTTCCATCCTGCATAACTGAAACCCTTTTGACCAATATCTCTCCATTTCCCCTATTCCCCAACCCCTGGCACCCAGCATTCTACTCGCTGCTTCTATGAGTTTGGCTCTTTTAGTTTCCACATATAAGTGAGGTCAGGCAGTATCTGTCTTTCTGTACTTGACCGGTGTCATTTAGCAAGATATCCTCCAAGTTCATCCATGTCATCCCAAATGGCAAGATTTCTTTCCATTTAATGGCTGAATAATATTCCATATACACACTTTCTTTATCCATTCACCACATGTAGACACTTAAGGTGATTCCATATCTCGGCTGTTGTGAATACTGCTTCCAAAAAACATGGGAGTGCAGGTATCTCTTTGAGATACTGATTTCACTTCTTTTGGATATATATTCAGAAGTGTGACTGCTGAGTAGCTCTATTTTTAACTTTTTGTGGAACTTCCGTACTGTTTTCCACAATGGTTGTATCAATTTACACACCCAGAACACCGCACAAGAGTTTCTGAGCAGGATACACTTTGTTTCAGTAGGAAACCTTGGCTTTAGTGAGTTAACCATATATGAGAAAGAGTGAAGATCAGACTCCCAGGCTTAGTTTGGCTCTAAGCTTGAAGAATGGCAAGAGGGAGACCAGGTAGTCCTTGAGGCTCGAGGATTGTCTGATGGTTTCATAGGTTATGAGAGAATGTAGAGATTTGAAACAAAATCCATGGTGCAAAATGAGAAGTATACCTTGGCCTGAGCCATAACTGGACTCTAAAGACCAGCACCTACTCAGTTGAAGAGGGAGATGTCCTCATGCGTGACAGAGTAAGCTACCAGGAACAGCAACCTCTGTAAAAACCCTTACTACATACTGCAAGATGGAAACAGAGCTTATTTCAGAAAAAGATAATTATGTACCTGATTTAGATATTCTTGTTAAAAACAAAGGCAATTATCAAGTTTGTCATGTGGTATTAGAGAAAAATTTCCCTGTTCAGCTCTAGTATTCTTCAAGACAATTTGGTTTCCACCTGGCTACCCAAGGAGAATTGCTCAGCTGCTATAGTAACTGTGTCCCTGGATATATGGCAGTTGACAAAAACACTCTTTATATGCTGATTTTTATGCTCAGAAACGTAGGCTGGGCTGGTGAATAGGTAAAATTACCAGCTGGATGACGAAACTGCTGCAAGGCAATGTTATAGCACTACTTTCTCTGTTTCATGCCTCACATCCCAGCCATCAGCAAATCCTTTCAGCTCCATCACTCCTACCCTGGTCTGCCAGCCACCATTTCTCACTGGGATTTTGCAGTGGTTTCTGAACTGTTCTATTTCCTCTCTTGGCTTTCTTCCTTCTACTCTCTAAACAACTGTAACAGCGATCTTTTAAAATATAATTCAGATCACTATTCCTTTGATTCAAATTCTCCAAGGGGACATTAGTCAGCTCTTGCTTCAGTAAGGACCCTTAAACCACCCTTGACTCTCAGAAGTTTACAATAGTAAGCATTTGTTTTTCCTGTTTTCAGGTCAGCTGGGGCGGCTCTGCTTTAGGCTCCAGGATGGGTTCTGGTTGCTCTGTGAACATCATTCTGGGCCTTGGCTGAAGGCACATTGACTTCCTGGAGCCTACTCTTCCAATAGTAATCTGAGGGGGTCCCAGAAACCAAAATACTGCACGTGAAAATATTTAAGTCCACTGTTTGTCACATTTGCTAACATTCCATTGACCGCCTGTGTGAAGAAATATTCTCTACACGTGGGGAAGGATGCCACAAAAAAATGTTGCCAAGGGCGTGAATGTATAATCCTATTACCCACAGGTGAAAAATTGGGACCAGTAATCAAATCTCTCCAGGAGGGCTTTGTATGGCATTCAGAAAAATCCCCAAACTACAGCCCTTACCACAGTTTATAAAGACCTATACGATCTGGCCTTTGGCTACTTTTCTGAAATAATTTCCTACCACTTATCTCCTTTCTCTTTCTGTTGCAAGTGCTTTGGTCCTTTTCAAAACATTCTTTGAACCCTTAGAGCATAGTTTTGTCCTGAAATTTAGCATTTATTATTCCTTCTGCCTGAAATTCTCTCCACACCCCTGCACAGCTTCCCCTCATTCTGGCCTCTGGTCAAATGTCTTTTCCTAAGAAAAGCCTTCCCTGGCCACACTGTTTAACATAGTAGCACTTGCCAAACTCTTTTTGTTCTTAGCTGCTTAGTTTTTTTTTTTTTTTCCACAGTACTTAGCACAACCTGTCATACATTCTAAATTATTTACTGGATTTTCCTCTATTTTTTCCATAAGCTCTGTGAAGACAGGGATGTCAATATTCCCAGCACACAGTGGACAATGGGAAAAATTCAGAATGTAATTGTGAATAAATGAATAAAATGAATTGCAGGATCTTCCATGTTACATTCATTTTCTGTTGCAGCACACAACCTTTGAAGTCTTGGGAATATAGCAGTATCTGGCCATGCAGAAGGACATAAAGTACTCATAGGCAAAGGGAAAACTTTTTTTCCTCTCTATAGATTTTTACATATAATTTCTGCACACATGGAAAATACTGATCTGCACACATGGAAAATACTTTTCCTTATATTTTTCTCTTCCAAGAAGTTTTTGTCAGGTTTTTGAAATTAAAGAAAGCCTAAGGGTTTTGTATGAGCTTCTACCAATCGTTGCTTGAGTCAAGGCACCCTGGATTGTTTCTGTGTTTCTGTCAGGGATTGGCCAACTTTTAATATTGGGTGCCAAGTTTCCAATGCCTGCTTTTTCTTTGTTTAGTTTTACTTTTTTTTTTTTAGGTGTGGAAGTTCCTTGTCATGAATACAATATGTGTATATTTGAGTGTGATCTTTCGAGGTAGCATAGTGGTAAAGAATCCACCTCCCAATGTAGGAGACACAGCAGACACATGTTCAATCCCTGGGTTGGGAAGATGCCCTGGAGTAGGAAACGGCAACCCACTCCAGTATTCTTGCCAAGAAAATTCCATGGACAGAGGAGCCTGGTGGGTTACAGTCCATGTGGTTGCAAAGAGTCAGACATGTCAGCACGCACACACACAAATATGTGAGACTACAATTGATATTATTCTACGAATCTAGGGGTTTGACTGGGAGTAAGTAATCAGTTCTTGAGAGAGTATTAAAGTAGTCTCTTTCAGAAACATAATCTCTTAAAAAAGAGGTACATAGGTAATCAAACATACATTTTTGCACAGCAAAGGAAATTACCAACAAAATGAAAAAGCAATCTACAGAATGGTAGCTCAACTGGTGAAGAATCCGCTTGCCAGTGCAGGAGATGTGGGTTCCACCCCTGGTTCGGGAAGATCCCCTGGATGAGGAAATGGCAATCCACTCCAGTATTCTTGCCTGGGAATTTTGCATGGGCAGAGGAGCTTGGCAGGCAACAGTCCACGGGCTGCAAAAGAGTCAGACACAACTTATAAACTTTTGCACAGCAAAGGAAATCATCAAAAAAACGAAAAAGCAACCTACAGAGTAGGGGGACGACATCTGCATGTGACCGACAAGGGCTTAATTTCTAAAACGTACGAACAACTCATCCAACTCAATGACAACAACAAAAAACAACCCAATCCAAAAAAATGGGCAGAAGATCTTAATAGACTTTTCTCCAAAGACACACAAATGGCCAAAAGCACATGAGCAGATACTCAAAATCACTAATTATTAGAGAACTCCAAATCAAAACTACAATGAGGTTATCACTGTATACCAGTCAGAGTGGCCATGATCAAAAAGTCAAAAATAACAAATGCTGGAGAGGGTGTGGAAGAAAGGGAAATCTCCTACACTGTTGGTGGGAATTGGTGTAGTCACTATGGAGAACAGTAGAGAGGTTCCTTAAAAACACTAAAACTAGAACTACCAGATGATCCAGCAATCCCACTCCTGGGAGTATATCCAGAGAAAGCTCTAATTCAAAAATATACATGCACCCCAATGTTCGTAGCAGCACTATTTACAATAGTCAGAACATGGAAGCAACCTAAATGTCCATCGACAGATTGATGAGTAAAGAAAATGTGTTTGCTGTTGTTTAGTCACTAAGTCGTGTCTGACTCTTTTGGGACCCCATGGACCCATTTATACATATATAAATATGCATAATATGAATCAATTTGCTGTACATCGAACACTAACACACATTGTAAATTAACTGTACTTCAATTTAAAAAATAAAGAGGTATATAGGGAGGACTGCTGATGGCCCAGAGTTCCGTTTCCACTAGGGATGTCCAATAATGGCATGCACACCATAGGCAGGTGATATTTCCTAAATGTAAGCCAAGCCTACAGTATCTTGTACCTATTCTGTGGGCCAGCCCTACCGAAATATCAGCTGCAAGGAAATGGTATGTGTGGGAGAAGCACTGGAGTCATTTCTAAAAACAGAGCTCCTTATCAGGGTATAATTTGAGATGAAGTTAGGAAGGACTGTGATTCGGAGTGCAGGGAATGAAGCCAAAAGTCTGGAACTGGGATGGCAGCCAATCACTGTGTCAAGAGTAACAGCAAGGGAACCAGGGAACAAGTGAAGGTTAACCGTAGGATAACAAGAAAAAGAGCAAGGGATGGCGGGGCAGTTCAGAAAGGAATGCAGGCTGCAAGCCATGGCATTCCTTTTAGGCACAGCTTGTAACTGAGCTGGCCTGGGGATGTCAGGTATGTTGGTCTGTATTTTTATAGGGGTTAGGGTTCAGTTTGTTGTTTTGGTGTTTTTTTAGTCATCATAATTATTTAGGTAGAAAGTTCACTTCAAGGTACTTCACGAGTCAGATAAGATGCGTATTAATAGTTTTTGGTATTTGAAGGAGTCTGAGTTGCAAAAACAAAATTCAACAGTGTATTTAAAAGTTCTACCTCAAGTCATGTGGTCCAAGAACACTTCATCCTAATAAAAAGCAGGGTTGATGCTCATCATCCCAATTAAAGGTGAAAGAGAAAGGATGTGAAAATAGATAATTGGGACTGTTTCTAAGCCCAAATTTCTTCTTTCAGAACTCTACCAATATATTTAGATCCTAATTGAAGTGACACTTAATGGAATACACATTTATAAAGTATTAAAGTACATACATGGTTTAAGTAAAACATTTTTGTATATAACCAATAAATATTTCAGCATCTTTACATTTTAATTTATCATCACCATTATTGTATCTTTATTTGTAATTCTAGCTTAATATGCTGAGATAAAGGACAAAATTTTGAAAAAGTAATATAGAATTATATTCGCAACATTAAAGATAATGGTAAGCAAGTAGGTCTATTTGTATAATTGTTTTGGGCATCAGGTAGTTTTAAATAAACATGGTTTAAAGTTGTATTTCACTAATTCAGACCAGGTAATCCTTTTTTTTTTTTTCTCTTAGTGGAAATCATGTAGCCCAGGGGAAATATCTTCTGAGACACTGATAAGGTACATTTTCTAGAATTGTCTTGGGTTCATAGAGCTACTGTTCTATTCTACCTTCTATTCTATTCTCTATTTCCATTCAGTTCTTTTCCTATATTTTCTCCCTTTCTAAATTAGTTTTAGGCAGTGAATGCTTTCATATCAATTGTTTTGAATAACATAAGTACTTCCTTGTTTATTCATGTTAAATCTTTATCATGGTGTCTGGTACAAAATAAGTATTCTCTAACATTAACGGTCATTCTGTTTCCAGACTTACACATTTCCCTGTCATTTTTCCATGTTCCTTCATTCAATAAATATCAATTGAGTGTGAGACAGGCTCATTACAAATTGCTTGATAATAAACTTCCCCAGAGGGTTGTATTATTTCAGAGTCAAAGTCAAGATTATGATCAAGTTATATGGTCCCTTTATATCTCCCAATATTTCTATCAGAGTTGTATGTTTTCAGTTTTAGTCTTCAATGGTTCTGTAAGAAAAGCTATACTAATTTCCCTAATCCTGCTACTGATCTCCCCAAAATAAAGAGTTATGATTCATTATCATTAATATGCATTTATATGAATTTTTCATTATGTAACATTCATTTATTTCAGTGTCATTTTATTAGTTATCTATTGCTGTGTAACAAATCATCACCAATATCTAGCAGCTTAAAACAAATATTTATTATCTGGCCAAGTTTCTGAAAGTTAGGAATCCAGAAGCAACTTCAGTTCAGTTTAGTTCAGTTCAGTCACTCAGTTGTGTCTGAATTTTTTGACCACATGGACTGCAGCATGCCAGGCTTCCCTGTCCTTCACCATCTCCTGGAGCTTGCTCAAACTCACATCCATCAAGTCGGTGATGCCATTCAACCATCTCATCCTCTGTCATCTCCTTCTCCTCCTGCCTTCAATCTTTTCCAGCATCCGGGACTTTTCCAATGAGTCAGCTCTTCGCATCAAATGGCCAAAGTATTGGAGCTTCAGCTTCAGCATCAGTCCTTCCAATGAATATTCAGGATTGATTTCCTTTAGGATTGACTGGTTTGATCTCCTTGCAGTCCAAGGGACTCTCAAGAGTCTTCTCCAGCACCACAGTTCGAAAGCATCAATTCTTCCGCTCTCAGCCTTCTTTAAGGTCCAACTGTCACATCCATACATGACTACTGGAAAAACTATAGCTTTTACTGTACAGATCTTTGTTGGCAAAGTAATGTCTCTGCTTCTGAATATGCTGTCTCGGTTTGTCATAGCGGGTCTTCCAAGGAGCAAGTTTAACTTCATGACTGCTGTCACTGAAGTAACTTAGCTAGGTGATTTTGGCTCTGGCTTTCCCAAGAAGTTACAGACAAAATGTCAACCAGACTGCATTCATCTGAAGGTTTGATTAGGCTGGAGGATCTGCTTCTAAGATGGTGCTGTCTCATGAATTTTGGCAGGAGGTCTCAATTCCTTTGGCAGAAGACCTCTCCATAGGGATGCTTGACAGAGCATCTGTCTTCTCCCAGAATTAGCAATTCAAGAACTTGGGAACAAGGGACAAGCAGCAATGTTTTCATGACTTAGTCACTTCCACCCTATTCTATTCTGAGTGACTCATTAAGTCCAGATCATTAGTCTCCACTCTGAAAGGAGGAGTGTTGTCTAAGAATTTGTGAACATATTTTAAAACTATCACACATCATAGACTCTTCAAAGCTATCTGAGTCATTCTCCTACCTTTATAAATGAGGAAACTGAGTCCCAGAGATGTGATGATGTACAAAATCTGTTACCCTCATACTTCTGCTCTGCATGCATGCATGCTAAGTCACTTCAGTGGTGTCTGACTCCTTGTGACCCTATGGATGTAGCATACCAGGCTCATTTTCCCATGGCATTCTCCAGGTAAGAATACTGGAATGGGTTGCCATGTCCTCCTCCAGGGAACCTTCCCAACCCAGGGATCCAGTCCGAGTCTCTCACGTCTCCTCCATGGGCAGGTTCTTTATCACTAGCACCAGCTGGGAAGCCCATTCTTCTGCCCTATATAGAACTGAACTCTTTTCTTTTTCACTCAAGGTCATTGAAATTTCTGGCTTCTGGTGTTCCTTCTAATGTTCCTTCTGTCCATTTCACTGCTTTCCAGCTTATATATAGTTAACTAAATAATAATACATATTTATCTAAAATATGTTATTCATAAGCAAAGAACATTTATTAATCCTATTTTATAGGAGTAATGTGCTAATTCCTAGCAGAAAGCCTGACACATAGTAGTAACTCAAAATTTGTACTAAGCTTGTAAATAGTTGCTCACCTCCCAAATGGCATGTTTTTTAGGTTGGTGTGCTATTATTTGAGGTCTTAGATTAAAACTAGCTAAAGGATATCTCTTAATCCCATTTTACAGTCCTTAAGGATATGTACATTTGATTATGAAGATGTTGAGGCAGATAGCAGCAATAGTTGACAAAAATTGTTCTTTGTCTGCTATTATTTTGCCAAAGGAGTCATGTGGTAGGAGATGAAAAGGGAGACTTGTGAAAGTGGATGAAAATATTTAATGGGCCCATGAATGGCTATAGAATTTAAATTGGTAACATTAAATAGAATCTGATTATCTAAAAGATGAGATCAGCCACTTCTCAGAGGGTTTGCTAGCAGCTACTATAAACACCACCATAACAGTAACTTGGTAACAGTATAAATTTTATTCAACAAATGAATGTGAATGAAGACAATTGGGTGAAGGGAAGACATTGTGTTTTATTTCCTATTTCCTATTCCCTCTACCGGAGTGGAGCAAACTCACAGAAACATGATAACAGTGTTGAAATAAGTCTACATGCAAGAGCTA
Source organism: Cervus canadensis (assembly GCF_019320065.1). Classification (NCBI taxonomy): domain Eukaryota; kingdom Metazoa; phylum Chordata; class Mammalia; order Artiodactyla; family Cervidae; genus Cervus; species Cervus canadensis. The sequence continues at coordinate 51,371,971 of NC_057404.1, forward strand.
AATCTTCTTATCTGCTGCTAGCTGGTTCCATCCATCTTATTGCTTTCAGAGAGCCCAGTCCAACTCCAAACCAGGTCTCTGAGACTATTAGGGAAAGTAATCTCCAGAGGGAGCCTGGGGATTAGAAGCAGCTGGGACTGGACTCCCTCTGAAGCTCTCTCGCTTTGTTCTCTCTAGTGAGATAGCTTCTAATTGCTGTGAGCTATCACTAATGTGTTCATTTAGTCATTATTTGTTAAGGACTGTAAACATGATAGACATTGTATGAAGGACCTTAAAACATAAAAACCATAAATAAGACACATCCTATGGTACTAGAGACATGCTATCTGCTTGTGTAGTGTTTCCCAAAAGCCAAGATAATTTATGCATCTGACTTACATTCATTGACATCAGCATCATAGGCACGATCCCCACTTTACAGAGGAGGAAAGCAAGCCTTAGAGCTTTTAAAGGATTTGTCTTAAAGGATTATCAAGTGGGGAAGTATGATATTTGAGCTCAAACTTAGGCAGTCTAACTTTTCATAGAACGTGTTTTCTATACATAAGGCACAGCACCTAGCATATAGCTGTCCCTGAAAATGCCCATTGGTTTGAAAACAAGAATATGATTATGAAAATTTAAGGATGTTTAGTGCAAGGTGAATGTTGCAAACAAATGTTTTTCTGGATCCCAAGTATGGAACATGAGATCAGTTACTTATCAGGATAATCTATTCAGGCCTCAGCAGAGAAATGTGGGGGGAAAGTTTCTGCGGACCAACAGTGTCCCTTAAGAATCTTTTTTGTTGTTGATGTCTGAAATGCTTAAAGACTATGCATTTGGTATCATTAAAAATGTATTTAGTCCTTTTATCACTCATCCTTTACTGTTATTTTCTTTTCCTTTTATTCATTGTTTTGCCTACTTTCCTTTATTTTTTTGTCTTAGTTCCAAAAGGGAAGAGAAAATTAACATATAAAAAAAGGGTGTAACATCACTTAAAAGTGGACATTTTCCCAAATATGTGGGGTTTTGAAAATATCTTTAACATTAATTTCTCATTTACAGGCTTTCTTCTCTGCAATCACCCTCTGTGTTTTTCCAGTCTTTTAACTTTATTGAAGCTTCTGGTGTCTATGTCAAAGATCTTTCTTGGTAAATGTCACATTGTCCTTGAAAATACATGGATTATTCCCAAATATCTCTTGATATTGATTTCTAACATAATTCCACAATGATAGGAGAACAGACTGTATGATCTCAATACCTAAAGACCATGAAATTTTTGCACCTTGTTTCATGTCCCTGGATATGTTCCAGGGTCTCCTGGTTTATAGTCTAGGGAACTTGAATAGAATTTGTATCCTACTGTTGTGTGAAAAATGTGTAAATCTTAATTATGTTGAATTGGTTCATAATGCTTTTCAGGTCTACTATAGCCTTCAACTTTTCTGTCTATTCATTCTATTAATTATTGAGAGTCTGATATTGAAACTCCAACTAAAAAAATCTTAATTTACTTAAAAATTATTATAATATATAGTGGAAATATCTGTAATTTTGTTCTGTATTTTCCAAGTCACCTATAAATGTGTTATCATACTTTCATAATTTAAAAACAAACAACAACAAAAAAAGAAAATTAGAGAGTATAAGATGGAAAATTTCCTCAGATGCATCTTACCGTTTGTGAAAAAGAAATAACAGACCCAAAATGGAGTCACTTATGCTAAGCCTCACATCAGCAAACCAAGATTAAATATCTAACCTAATTCCAGCCTCTCCCAGAAATGTGATCTTTAACCAGTCAATTTGGATTTACTTGATCAGCACTAATGAAGTGATTTACCTGATAGGCCTCAGCCTTCCCCCAATGGAAGACAGCCTCCCCTGAGACAACCCACTCTTTGCAAGAGGCTTCCTTTTTCCACCCCCTTCTGCCTATAAATCCTTCCATTTTGTACAGATCCTCAGAGATCCTTTCCATTAATATTTGCTATATGAGATGCTGTCTGACTCATGAATCCTTGAATAAAACCAATTAGATCTTTAAATTTACTCAGTTGAATTTCTCTTTTTAACATCTGGTGGCTATCCATGTTTTATTTATGTGAGAGTATCAGGTATGCAGGAAAACATATTCTTAAGTAGTTTTGATTAAATGAGCTATTCATATAATGCACATGTAAGAAAGTAATAGTGTTAAATACAACATATATATTTGTATTACATAAAATTTAAAAATCCAGTATCTCTAGTTCAGTTTAAGATTTTTTTTTTTAAATGTTATTTTCCCTGGAGAGGTAGAAATGGTATCTTGAGGTCCAAGTGGAAATTACTTCACAGAAGCTATGTAACTTAATTGGATTTATTTTTAATAATGTGTGACATGAGAAGGTTAATTTGAAATGTTAAGAAGCAGTGAGTTGCTTGAAAAATTCACTAAAAATTAGCTTTACTTTAAAAATTATTTTGCTGTACTGCCTTTCTTGCCTGAGGGTTATTTGGTACTAAAGCCCAAGCTAGTAGGTATAAAATAATTAGAAGAAATAATATCACATAAAAAAGACAAAATTTCACATTCAAGTGCCTGTTATAAATTAAATCACCATTTAACATATTTTTTCCATTACCTCCTGTTTTCCCTAAGTTTCAGAGCATATTTAAAATTAAGTGACCAGAAACTTACATAGTTCAGTTAGTAATCTGATAAAAGAAAGGCGACTTAGACTTAACATACTAAGAACAATTTTCATTTGCTTTTTTCATTATACTGAATTCCGTTTTGATTTAGCTTTTTGAATTATTCCTTACTGTGGTTTTGAAATATTTCCTTCAGTACATTTACCTGTATGTTTTGGAGCTGATAAAATAAACAGAAATGTTTAACACTCCTGGTCAGAATTTAAATTTGTTGTAGTAGTGTTTCAATAAAATAAAATAACTATTTTCATGTCAAACATTTCACTATTTATTGACCCAGTAATGTCATTTCATAATTAAAAATATCAAGTACATAACTTTAATATCACTTATTAATTCATTCACCTGTCAAATACTCATCAAATCTTTTTATTCTTTACAAAAGTACACAATCAATTTTATACTGCTTGTCCGTGTAAAGCTCTACTAATAACTAAAGTAAGTATTAGCAGATAAGACTGTTAGTACTTTTGTATTGCAAGAATTTCCTCCTGAAAGTTATCAAATTCAACTTTTGTCAACAAAATATATCCCTTCATAACTACCTATAATAATGAAGAATGTGAGCTTTTGACTCCTGTAAAGTACAAAGGGAAAACAGTCACTGGTTGCAGAGAGACCCAGATCTAAACTGGAAAAGCCAGGATGGAGGGCTGCTCAGAGCAGTGACAGGTTATTATCAGGTAGACGGCGAGCCTTCAGAATGCAAGCGCAGACTCTGACTCTACCTTCAGGGTAACAGTGGGCAGATCAGGGAATTCAAACCATCCTAGAGCACTGTTTCGGGGACTAAGCAGTGTAATATATGGAGGCAGTCTCAATAAAAAATTGTCTTTGCTTCTTCCTTCATTTTTTACTCAGTAAATATTTATTGCATACCTTGTATAAGGCATGAGACTCCCATATGCTCATGGATGAAGCAGATGGGGCCTCTTCTTTTAGGAATTTTACCATAATGGAGGAGAAGGCTGTGTGACTAGCAGTTGCTCAGCATTATGAATGGTTATTAAAATATTCCTAGAAAAATAATAAGCAAAATGTTTAGGGTAGTCTCATGAGACAAATGCATTTCAAGATTTCAGCAGATTTCTGTGCTAAGTTCAAACATTACCGTTTTCATCTAAGGTTTATTAACTGAATTTATATTATTATATTCATATTCTTTGGAAATATGAAGGGAAGATAAAGCTCTGGGTTATTGATAATTATTTTCCAAATATAGAAGCAGCATGACACACCAGCAGATACCAGATCAAGATTTAGGAAATATGAATTTTTCTAAGTACTTTTCTAAGACTACTGGAATCATAAGCAATTTACTTAATCTCCTTGTGACTTGGATTAGGCTGTTATTAAATGAATGGCTTGACCAAGCTGATTTAAAGAAACTCATATCAACAAGTATTTATTCTGTGTGCAAGGTATTTCACCATATTCTGCAGGTTATAGAAAGAAGGAAAAAGCAAGAGAGTTTTCAATTCAGCTAGAGGTAGGTATTCAAAGGATGATGAGACTGGAAATGAGGCAGAAGTAAAAGATATGACAGGAAATGTTTAATTGCTAAATTAATGGTACATATAATATGTTCCATAGGAGCTAAGACAGGAAAAATATTAGATCATAAAGAGCAAAGGAAGATTTGTAATAAAATTGGGGAGAGCACTGATTCTTGAAAATTAGGCCTTTGAATAGATGAAGAACATCCAAGTGGAGAGAATTTCTAAAGATACAAGGAAGAAAGAAAGAAAATGAAGTCACTCAGTTGTATCTGACTCTTTGTGACCCTATGGACTGCAGCCCGCCAGGCTCCCCTGTCCATGGAATTCTCCAGGCAAGTATACTGGAGTGGGTTGCCATTTCCTCCTCCAGGGGATCTTCCTGACTCAGTGATCGAACCTGTGTCTTTTGTGTCTCCTGTATTGGCAGGAAGATTCTTTACCACTGAACCACCTGGGAAGCATAATTCCCTTTAGGAAATAGAAAAAAAAAATTCCAGTTTCTAGACTAAATGGGTAGACAGGGCATGTTTTCTCAAACAATAACTAATCTCTAACAAGTTCTTTTTAATATGCCTTTGGAATTTCTCACATGCTGCTAACAAAAGGACCGAAATGTACAAAAACACACATGCCACATCATTCCCTAGTCGAATATTTAGTAGTGGATTATGCCTTAGCTTAGCCTTTTTTATTTGTTGGCTGGTTACTGCTGACTTACTAAAGTCCACTCCTTATTTATAAATGAAATTATGATCTCCTCAAATGTTCTGTATCAGTAGTTCAGAGTATGAATGTTGAAACTGGACTGCCAATGTTTAAATTCTCCCCTCACCACCTACAATATATGTGACTTTGGACAAGTTACTTATCTCTCTGCTCCTTAGTTTTTACTTTAATAAAATGGGGATAATAATAGTATATATTACATAGGGTTGTTGGAAAAGTTAGTTAACATATATAAAGTGCCTAAAAGGGAGTCTGGGGTGCAGGTACCTTATATGCATGTGAGCTACTTATATACATACATATATAAATATATAAGCATGTACAAATCAAAACCTCATTGAAGTATCACCTCACATCAGTCAGAATGGCTATCATCAAAAAGGCAATAAATAATAAAGGCTAGAGAGGGTATGGAGAAAAGCGAACCCTCCTATACTGTTGGTGGGAATATAAATTGCTGCAGCCACTATGTAAAACAGTACGAGGTTTTTCAGAAAAAGAAAAATAAAGCTATCATAGGGTCTGACAATTACAGAGTATACATGTGGAAGCATACACTCCAGAGCATACAATCCAGAGCATATATGTGGAAAAGACAAAAATTCTAATTTGAAAAGATGCATGCATTCCAATATTGATTGCAGCACTATTTATAATAGCCAAGAAGTGGAAACAACCCAAGTGTCCATCAACATACAATTGGCTTAAAAAGATGATGTTATCGATATTTCTCCTGGCAATCATGATTCCAGCTTGTACTTCATCCAGCCCAGCATTTTGCATGATGTACTCTGCAATTAAGTTAAATAAGCAGGGTGACAGTCACAGACTTGATGTACTCCTTTCCCAATTTGGAACCAATCCGTTGTTCCATGTCCGGTTCTCACTGTTGCTTCTTGAACTGCATACAGATTTCTTAGGAGGCAGGTAAGGAGGTCTGGTATTCCTATCTGTTTAAGAATTTTCCAGTTTGTTGTGATCCACACAGTCAAAGGATTTAGTGTAGTCAATTAAGAAGTAGATGTTTTTCTGGAATTCTCTTGCTATTTCTATGATCCAATGGATGTTGGGAATTTGATCTCTAGTTCCTCTGCCTTTTCTAAATCCAGCTTGAACATCTGCAAGTTCTCAGTTCATGTACTGATGAAGCCTAGCTTGAAGGATTTTGAGCATTACTTTAAATGAAATGAATGCAATTGCGCGGTAGTTTGAACATTCTTTGGCATTGCCTTTCTCTGGGATCAGAATGAAAACTGACCTTTTCCAGTCCTGTGGCTGCTGCTGAGTTTTCCAAATTTGATGCCATATTGAGTGCAGCACTTTCACAGCATCATCTTTTGGATTTGAAATAGCTCAACTCGAATTCCATCACCTCCACTAGCTTTGTTTGTGGTGATGCTTTGTTTGTGGTGATGCCCACTTGACTTTACATTCCAGACTGTCTGGCTCTAGGTGAGCAATCACACCATCGTGGTTATCTGGGACACTAAGGTCTTTTTTGTACAGTTCTTCTGTGTATTCTTGTCGCCTCTTCTTAATATCTTCTGCTTCTGTTAGGTCCATACTATTTATTGTGCCCGTCTTTGCATGAAATGTTCACTTGGTATCTCCCATTCTAGTGTTTTCCTCTATTTCTTTGCATTGATCACTTAGGAAGGCTTTCTTATCTCTCTTTGTTATTTTTTAGAACTCTGCATTCAGATGGATCTATCTTCCCTTTTCTCCTTTGCTTTTTATTTCTCAGCTTTGTAAGGCCTTCTCAGACAACCATTTTGTCTTTTTGCATTTCTTTTTCTTGGGGATGGTTTTGACCACCATTTCCTATACAAAGTTATGAAACTCTGTCCATAGTTCTTCAGGTACTACGTCCTTCTACTTCACCTTCTTGAGATGGCCAACATATAGATGAACCTAGAGAATATCACAGTAAGTGAAGTAAGTCAGAGAGAGAAACAAAAATATATGATATCACTTGTATCCTTATATCCTTGGAAGGAAAGCTATGAAAACCTGGACAGTGTATTAAAAAGCCAAGACATCACTTTGCCAACAAAGGTACATATAGTCAAAGCTATGGTTTTTCCAGCAGTCATGTACAGATATAAGAGTTGTACCATAAAGAAGGCTGAATGTTGAAGAATTGATGCTTTTGAAGTATGGTGCTAGAGAAGACCCTAATAGTCCCTTGGACAGCAAGGAGATCAAACCAGTCAATACTAAAGGAAATCAACCCTGAATATTCATTGGAAGGACTGATGCTGAAGCTCCAATACTTTAGCCACCAATGAGAAGAGACAACTCATTGGAAAAATCCTGATGCTGGGAAAGATTGAAGGCAGGAGGAGAAGAAGGCAACAGAGAATATGATGGCTGGATGGTATCACTGATTCAATGGACATGAATTTAGGCAAACTCCAGGAGATGGTGAGTGGCAGGGAGACCTGGCATGCTGCCGTCACTGGGGTCACGAAGAGTTGGACATGACCGAGTGCCTGAAGAATAACAGCAGGCACTTCTATGTCAAATCTAAGAAATAATACAAAGGAAACGATATGCAAAATAGAAATAGACTCACAGACATAGAAAATAAGCTTATGGTTATCAAAGAGGAAAGGGAAGAGACAGGGATAAATTTGGAGTATGGGACTAACAGATACAAACTACTATACGTAAAACACACAAACAAGAATTCACTGTCCAGCTCAGGGAACTGTTTTCAATACCGTCTAGTAACCTATAATGAGAAAAAATCTGAAAGGAGTAAAAGATATATGTGACTGAATCACTTTTCTGTACGCCTGAAACTAACACAATATTATAAATCAACTATATTTCAATTAGAAAACATATAAGCATTTCTATATTTAAATGTATAAAATATAAGCATATATGATCATTGCTAGTCCCACAAATATATATATGTATATATTTGTTTATACATATGAAGAATGTGAGCAAATGTTAAATTATAACACTGTTTAATTGTTATGCTTAATAATAAAATGATCACTATTGAAAATAATATCAACACTTAGTAAGAAAGACAAAGATGGAAATTAGAAGCTTTGCAATAATGCATTAGAAAAAAGATAAATTGAAATACGTTCAGAAATACTTCCAGCATTGGCCTTGTAAACCACAACATGGTTTACATTTCTTATCAAAACCGTAGTGTTTCTGAGTCAGCTCTAGAGCCGTCTGAATCACTTAATATGCATATAACCTCAGGCGGCAGCATAAGCTGATGGAATGTCTGGCTTTGTTCACTTAGAAATGTTTTAAAATTTCATTGGTTTAGGTGCACTTTGCCATCTTTAGCAGGTCCTTCTCTTATTCACATTTGCCTAGATTAAGTGAGACTCTAGACTTTAGAAAAGTAAGTGTTTTTCTTGGCAGCTTTGGGTTCACTATATAAAGTGAGCAAGAAGTCAAGCTTGTATTTTACATGCATTTGGCCACTAATGAGTGAAGCAAAGTTTCATATTTTATTTATAATTTGTTGTGGTGAAAGGCCTGATTCAAAATACAAATATAACCACAGAACCATTGTTCAAAAAATACCTGATTTTTTATGACATTTTGTTTCTATGAAAGATAGCTGGTATTATTTGGGAAATGTTCATTCTTAAAATTAATTAAAAAAAATACTGAAGCTAGGGAAAAAGCTATTTAGTTTATTGGTCAATCTTAGTAACTTTTTATATGTTTTTCTGGTCATTTATGCTCCCTCTGGTGGATAATATTTCATTAGAAAATTCTCATTTATTTCTCCTTTTATCTCCCCAGGCCCTTTATAGGGAACACAACAATAACCAAGCTTGACAAACATAAAACTCTTCTCCTGATGATACATTTTGTCATGTTCCTTTTATTATACAGTACTGTATCAGTGTAGAATTACCCCCATCATAATTGTTGAAAGCTAAATGAATGACAACACAATTAACTATGTGTTAAATAGCCATATCCATGTTCACGCAATAAAAAAAAAACTATTTCATGCTCATGAGACAATTGACATGTCATGAATATGCCAGATTCTTTCTTCACAAAATGCTTAGACTATATTTGTTCTATTTTAAAGAACTGAATTATCATCTTATTATTTTTGAGTATGCAGTGAGTACTTTTATACAACACTTGTCCACTGCATGCGTGCTAAGTTGCTTCAGTCATGTCTGACTCTTTGCAACTCAATGGACTATCGCGTGCCAGGCTTTCTGTCCATTTGTCCACTAGCACGAGCCAAAAGGAATGCCTTAGCTTTTCTGTTTGACACACTTCTTAATTTTAAATAAAACAGATTAGAAAACTATTGGATCTGAGCTCTAAAGTTACTCAGAATATATTTATACAAAATTTCACAATTTCATGAGTGAACATCCCTATTTTTAGAAAATAATGCTTTCTTCCTGGTCTACTCATTAGAATAAGGGATACTAACATGCACACATCCAAGAATTATTATTCAGAATAAAATTCTTTAGCTATAAAATTAGAGAAATGGTGGAATTTTTAGAACCTGTTTCTTTAAACGTGTTTCCTCGCAGACCAAACACACAAACTGCTGATGTCAAAACCAGTGGTCTAGACTAGAGAATCCATTTTTTTTTCTGTTCCTAAATCACTTTTTACACAAACTGACAACTAGAATTGTTAAAGAATTTTGTATACATATTGAAAACTACACCTGTTTTTAAAAGTCTGTGGTCTTAAATCTGCTAACTACATTTCGGGATTAAAATTTTAAATGGTGAGTGCAACATTCACGTATACAATTTTAGCTGTTACTTTGACAATAAAAGCAAAAAAGTGATACCTTCTGCCCACTAGTCTCCATATTGATTAACCCAACCATTGTCTGAGTTAAACTTTACATGCACATTAATACTGAAATCCTTAGTTTCATTTGTGTAGCTGTAATGACTTTACATTCCCATAATTAACCCATTACCAAAAATTGAAGAGAGGTTGTTCTGAGTTTATTACTTAGAAACTCCTGAGTGATGACAAGCATGAACATCCTGCATATAAGCAGACTAAAAATAAGATTTCTTGATAAAGCCTCTGTGCTTCCTGCTGCTTTTCACCACCAGATCATTCTCTAGAATAAGTCCTTCAGTTCAGCTGTACTTCTCATTATATTTTTGTTCTGCAAAATCACAGCTCTTTGGTTGGAGGTTGAGAAAGTTGGTGGGTGGAAATGTTGTGCATGTAAGTGAACACATCCTGTTCAGCTCATTCTCCACAGACAAGGCTCCAACAACACACTGCATCATTCATCTCTCCATTCATCAAACATCCAGTGACTATATAATACTTGAATTTCTGTGCTGGGATTGCAAAGACCAAAAAAAAAAAAAAAAAATGTGGTGTGAGGAATTTTCCCCATGAAAAGTCTGAATACCAGTATAGGAAATATAATTACAAAAATGGAATGAGAACTTTGAACAAGTATGTGGTTCTGAAATTACAAAATGACCTGACTGTAGCACAAATTAGGACCCAGAGAAGGACTGATCACTCACTAAATATCAGTCAAATGAACAAACATATCATGACACTCTTCTGGGATGCAAGCCAATGTATAAGACATTACACAGGAAAAAAAAAATAACATTTTTACTTTGCAGCGAATGAGACAGAAAATATTTATTTTCTGGCGATACAGTATATACCAAGAATACTGAAGAAAATGATTTGAAAACCATTAGAAATATTAGAAACTATTAGAAAGCAGAAAATAACTCAATAAAAGGATCAGGTGTGTGAAAAACATGAAAAACAATAGCTTTTCATTAAATAATTATCACTTAAAAGATATAATGAAAGAAAAGTATTTCATTCCAAATAGCAACAAAATACTATCATGAGATATATTCTGAGAAGAAATATCATGATCCACATTAAGAAAATTGAAAAAATTTACTAGAAAACAAGAAAAATTATCTTGGGTACAGTCATAAAACTTTTTGTGAGAATAGTTTAATCAAGTCAGTTCTTTCCAAATTAATTCATATACTTCTTATAACTCTAAGTGAAAATAATTGTAAGATCATTTAAAAACTTTAAAATAAATATTTGAATATTTATTTGGAATGGTTAAAAAGAGAAAACTAAGAGAAACTAAACTTTTTTTATTTCTTCCTTTTTTACTTTAAGCATAGAAAAGTTGGACTGGGATCTTGCCCTAATAATGAATAGATTTTAAAAATATATTATAAAACTAGAAATAGTGCTATTCATTACCATAGGAACTGGTAGATAACTAATTAGACCATAGTATGTGTGTGTGTGTGTGTGTGTGTGTGTGTGTGTGTTCATCATTCAGTTGTGTCAGACTCTTTGTGACCCCATGGAGTGTAGCCTTCCAGGCTCTTCTGTCCATGGAATTCCCCAGGTAAGAATACTGGAGTGGGGTTGGTGGGAATGCAAACTAGTACAGCCGCTATGGAAAACAGTGTGGAGATTTCTTAAAAAACTGGAAATAGAACTGCCATATGATCCAGCAATCCCACTACTGGGCATACACACTGAGGAAACCAGATCTGAAAGAGACATGTGCACCCCAATGTTCATCGCAGCACTGTTTATAATAGCCAGGACATGGAAGCAACATAGATGCCCATCAGCAGATGAGTGGATAAGGAAGCTGTGGTACATATACACCATGGAATATTACTCAGCCGTTAAAAAGAATTCATTTGAATCAGTCCTAATGAGATGGATGAAACTGGAGCCCATTATACAGAGTGAAGTAAGCCAGAAAGATAAAGAACATTACAGCATACTAACACATATATATGGAATTTAGAAAGATGGTAACGATAACCCTATATGCAAAACAGAAAAAGAGACACAGAAATACAGAACAGACTTTTGAACTCTGTGGGAGAAGGTGAGGGTGGGATATTTCAAAAGAACAGCATGTATACTATCTATGGTGAAACAGATCACCAGCCCAGGTGGGATGCATGAGACAAGTGCTCGGGCCTGGTGCACTGGGAAGACCCAGAGGAATCGGGTGGAGAGGGAGGTGGGAGGGGGGATCGGGATGGAGAATACGTGTAAATCTATGGCTGATTCATATCAATGTATGACAAAACCCACTGAAATGTTGTGAAGTAATTAGCCTCCAACTAATAAAAAAAAAAAAAAAAGAATATTTAAATAAAGTGAGTTATTTTAACTGTTAAGGTGTAACATATGCTAAATAAACTAATGATTATTTCTTTTTTTCTCAAAAAAAAAAAAAAAAAAGAATACTGGAGTGGGTAACCATTCCCTTCTCCGGGGGATCTTCCTGACCCGGGGATCAAACCCGGGTCTCCCGCACTGCAGGAGGACTCTACCATCTGAGCCCCAGGGAAGCCCCACATATATGTATGCTGCTGTTTTTGTGCCCAGTCATGTCCACGGACCGCAGCCCGCCAGGCTCCTCCATCCATGGGATTCTCCAAGCAAGAATACTGGAGTGGTTGCCAGGCCCTCCTCCAGGGAATCTTCCCAACCCAGGATCAAACCCAGGTCTCCCACACTGCAGGCAGATTCTTTACCATCTGAGCCATCAGGGAAGCCATCTATAAATATACAAAATATTATATATTACAATTTACACACACATATATATATGTAGTTGTGGATCAATGAATTCTTCAATAAATGGTGCTGAGAAACAGCCTTTACTATAAGAGGATGTGTTAGTTTAAACCTTATCATTTCATCATATAACAAAATAAAACCCAAGTGAATCAAAAAGTCAAGTAAAGAAAATTCTAAATTATACTAGAAGAAAATTTAACTGAAAACTTAATATCTCAGGATGAGGGTAGAATATTTGAGGATATATATGGTGTGGGAGAAAATATAAATGAAAAGATTGATAGATTTCAAAAGTAAAACTTTTTAAAGTTTTTTTCTGAGAAAAAAATCAGAACAGCAGATGAAAAAGGAAAACATAATAAACTAAACAAGAAGTTAATATGCTTTTTATAGAGAGGTTTCTAAAGATAAATGAAACACAAATTTAGTTCTAACAGAAAAACTGGAAATGATGCAGACAATTCATACATGAAAATATACAAAGGCAGGAGGGGAAGGAGAAGGTGGGATGAATAGACAGTGCAGCACTGACATGTGTAAAATCGATACCTAGCAGGAATCTGCTGTGTGACACAGGCTGAGCAGCCCAGTGCTCTGTGATGACCCAGAGAGGTGGAATGTTGGGGAGAGGTGTGGGAAAGACTCAAGAGAGAGGGGATATATGTATAGCCCTATGTATGTATAGCTACTTCATGTTTTCTCCAATTAAAATAAAATAAAGTATACAAACGGCCAATAAATGTAATTTTTAAATGTCAAACTCACTATTAATAAAAGGAATGTAATAAAAAATAAGCTCTTATAAATGTAAAAAACTGTTGAAATACCCAGGAGTGCTGAATATGATTAGAAAGGCTGTTACATAAATTGCTAGTCAAAGTCTAAATGGAAATTACCTCTCTTGGAAAGCAATTTTTAAGGAAACACATTTACCTTTATTTATATACATTTATCTTTGCATGATTTAGAGAGAAAAATTATAAACAACCTAAATATTCAATTATAAGGGAATGGTGTATCCCATTTGTTGTGTCTATATAATGGAATATTATATCACTGGTGAAAATTCAGCTTTTAAAAAAATATTTATTATTATTTTTTAATACAGAAGTAACACCACTTTGAGGAAAATCAGAAAATAGTTAAAAAAAAAAAAAAAGCCTAATAAGCAAACAGAAAGATTCAGTTCAGTTCAGTTGCTCAGTTGTGTCTGACTCTTTGTGACCCCATGAACCACAGCACACAAGGCCTCCCTGTCCATCACCAACTCCCGGAGTTTACTGATACTCTAACCACACAGAGAAATTTTTTTTTTTTCTGTTTTAAATTGAAGTATAGTTGACATACAATATTATATCAACTTCAGGTATACAATACAGTGATTTGATGTTTATATCTATTAGGAATTGATCAGCATGGTAAGTCTAGTCTGTCACCATATGAAGTTATTAAAATATTATTGATTATATTTCCAGTGCTGTGAATTATATCCCCATGACTTATTTATTTTATAACTGGAAGTTTGTACCTCTTGATCCCATCATCTATTTCCTTCAACTATCCCTACCTACTGCTTCCTGCCCCAAGAAGACTTTTTCAGGTGTAATTTTTTCCTATCTTTAAAGTTAGGATTAACTGTATATTTAATGCTTAACCTATCACTTTGTATAAATTTATCCTGGAGATTATATATGAGTGTTATGTGTGGTAAAGAGAGGGAGAGAAAGAATAAGAGCTAGGGGGAATGAGAGATCTAAAAGGTGAGAGAGAAAGAAAGAGGGCATAGGAATTCCTGGTTAAAAAAAAGACTTGAATTAAGGCAGACCCTATTGTTGCCTGACTGTTTTCTGATCTACTACAGCTTTTTGTAGACAGTGATCGGAATAAGAGCATACATGTGCATTGGATTACTTGTAAAGATGGCTACCCCAAATTCCTTCCATCCCTCTACACGTACACCTCTCCTTCCAACTAGAGGTTGAATGTGTTTTCTGCTGCCCTTGAATCTGAGCTGGCCCCACCACTGGCTTTGACCAGTAAACTGTGACGGTGGTGTTGGCTGACTTCTGGGCATATATCTGAAGAGACTTTGCAGCTTCTGTTTTTTCACTGTCTTAGAAGCCAGGCATCATGTAAAGAATTTTAACTATCTGGCTAGGAGAAGTTCATGCGGAGATAGGGAATGGCCTTGGAGGATGAGAAATCATAAAAGAAAGGAGAGAGACCTAGTTAATTCCCAGTCATTCTCAGTGCCCAGTTGAGCACCAGCTTTTTGCGTGAAGCATTTTGGATCCTCCAACTGCAGGTGAGCTGACCCTGCTAACATCACCTGGAGCAGACACTAGCTACCCCTAGTGCAACCGATCCAAACCTATACAAAGGCAGAGTTGTCAGCCGTTTCATTGTTCTAAACCATAAAGTATTGGGAAAACTTGTTATGCACTACTGAATTAACAAATACTATATGCACTAGATTTGGCTAATAATAAGAGCAGCATCTAAGGCACAGGGCCAGGGGTATGATCCTTCCTTCCTCCTCTTGTTTTTTTTTTTCCTTCCTGAAATATGACAGTTACAGATGCAGCAGCTACCATATGACAACAAGGTGATGAGAGTCAGGATGAAGCCTTTTATGCTAAGTATAGCAAGAAGGAAGATGGAAAGCTTGCTAATGGCATTTTTGAATGACTATAACTGCCTCACATCTGCCTATCTCTAGAATTGTTGTAGAAGAATAAGCACTTTTCTGTTTAAATATTAAAGATAGCTGTTAGGTTTGCTGTCGCTTCCAGTTGAATGTAATTTAAACCAACTTAGAAATCAAGAAAAGACTATTTATCTATTATCTATGTATCTGTCACCTATCTCTTTATCTAGCCATCTATCATCTATTAAAATGAATAAGTGAAAAAAATGGGATGTAATACATCAAAATCCGCTTTTACTTTTTATGATTAGTGGTTCATTACCTTAATCACAAATAACTTCACTGAGTTTTGCTTTCTTCAGTTATAAATAAGGGTAAGCAGTGTAGTTACTATGCAGTGTTGTTGGGAGGTAGAGAAAATGTATGTCAGTTCTTAGATTTGTGTTCATACTTGTAAGTACTGAATAAATGCTAGCTTATAATTGTTTTATAAAGTTTTCATTTTCATTTGTCTACTTCTTTGCTTCTTCTGTTTTCTACAATAATTAATCTTACAATCAGAAAACAGACAAGAGCAAAGAATTTTGTAAAAAATCTCTAGATGGTACTTATATTGTTAGATGTTATGGAAAAAACTGAATAAACTTTTTGGCCAACTCAATACAATATTGTATACTGTATAAGGTAATACCACCTTACCTGCCTCCTGGGAAATCTGTATGCAGGTCAAGAAGCAACAGTTAGAACCAGACATGGAACAACAGACTGGTTCCAAATTGGGAAAGGAATATGTCAAGGCTGTATATTGTCACCATGCTTATTTAACTTATATGCAGAGAATATCATGTGAAATGCCAGGGTAGATGAAATACAAGCTGGAATCAAGGTTGTCAGGAGAAACATTAATAACCTCAGATATGCAGATGACACCACCCTTATGGAAGAAAGCAAAGAGCTAAAGAGCCTCTTGATGAAAGTGAAAGAGGAGAGTGAAAAAGTTGGCTAAAAACTCAACATTCAGAAAACTAAGATCATGGCATCCGATCCCAGCACTTCATGGCAAATAGATGGGGAAACAATGGAAACAGGGAGAGACTTTATATTTTGGCTTCCAAAATAACTGCAGATGCCGACTGCAGCCATAACATTAAAAGACTCTTGCTCCTTGAAAGAAAAGCTATGACCAACCTAGACAGCATATTAAAAAGCAGAGGCATAAGAGAACAAGATGGTGGAGGAGTAGGTGGACGTGGAGTACATCTCTCTCCACAGACACATCAGGAACACACCTTCAGACACAGAAGTGCATGCAGAACACCAGCTGAAAGCAGACAGGAGTACCTGACCAGTGGAAAAGAATATATCAATTCAGTTCAGTTCAGTCGCTCAGTCGTGTCGGACTCTTTGCGACCCCATGAATTGCAGCATGCCAGGCCTCCCTGTCCATCACCAACTTCCAGAGTTTACTCAAACTCATGCCCATTGAGTCGGTGATGCCATCCAGCCATCTCATCCTCTGTTGTCCCCTTCTCCTCCTGCGCCCACTCCCTCCCAGCATCAGGGTCTTTTCCAATGAGTCAGATCTTCGCATGAGGTGGCCAAAG
The DNA here is from genome assembly GCF_019320065.1 of Cervus canadensis. NCBI lineage: Eukaryota > Metazoa > Chordata > Mammalia > Artiodactyla > Cervidae > Cervus > Cervus canadensis. Next base: position 51,388,737 of record NC_057404.1, read on the forward strand.
TACTAGAGTTTCAGCTTCAGCATCAGTCCTTCCAATGAACACCCAGGACTGATCTCCTTTAGGATGGACTGGTTGGATCTCCTTGCAGTCCAAGGGACTCTCAAGAGTCTTCTCCAACACCACAGTTCAAAAGCATCAATTTTTCAGCGCTCAGCTTTCCTCACAGTCCAACTCTCACATCCATACGTGACCACTGTAAAAACCACAGAACTATGCAAAACTCGGTAGGATGAAGGCACTAGGGGGAAAAGGAGGAGTGTTAGTAGGACTGGCCCTGCCCTCAGCAGGTGGGGGAAGTGAAGCAGGGGTCCGAGCCCCACATCGGGGCAATTGTCTGAGTCAGAGGGGAAGCATTTAAGGCTGAGAGTGAGACAGCTGATCTGTGGCAGCCTGAATGGAATGAGAATCAGACTGTCCTTACCGCAGCCATACATACCCAGGACAGGGATGCAGGTCCCCTGGAAGGCACAGTGGCTGGGAGCTGGAGTCTAGCGATTGTGGAGCAATCCCAGGGCGAGGACTGCTGTTGCCTGTGGAGAAATGGATCCAGGCGATGAGAGGGAGGAGACTGTGGTGGGGAAAGCCTGTGGAGGAAAGCCAGGCAGCCATGGAAGCAAGGCGATACTGCTGAGTCATGCGAAAGGGGTGGAGCCATCACCATAGCCTCTCTCTCCCCACATGCCAGCATCCGCAGCTGAACAGTAGAGAGACTGGCCCATCAAACGCCTGACGCCCTGAACTACAGAGTAGGACCGCACCCTGGGTGCCCCTTTAAGTGCTTGACGTGCAGACCTATAGAGTAGGACCCCAGCCAGGGAGGCCCCTCTATGTGCCTGATGCACCAAACAACAGAGAAGGACCCCAGACAAGGGACCCTCTAAGTGCCTGAATGGGTGGAGCTACAGAGAAAGATTGGCCAAAGAGGCCTTCTGATTGCCAGCTACAAGAGGCTCAAAAAAAAACACCTCTGCTAGGGCCAGAACTCCTGCGGCGGAGGCAGTCCATGTTGCTGCAAACTTGGTGCTGCCAGGGTCCCCGCAAGCCAAGCAGCTGTGCCGCCTTCACGCTCAACTCTCACTCGGGCAGAGCAGCCACAGGAAAAAACTCCGCGTCTATGCATGCAGGATTGCTTTGGTAGAGTCTGACTCTTGGCGACCTTGTAGACTGGTCTGCCAGGCTTCTCTGTCAGGGAGGGCGGTTCCCCAGGCAAGAATCCTGGAGCATATTTGGCCAATACTGGCTGCCATACCCTTCTAGAGACTATATTTCCTGCTGCCCTAGCTGCCAACTCCATTGAGTAGCTGGTGCTGCCAGAAGCCCTGCGACCCAAGCAGCTGCACCACCTCCACACCTGCCCTCACTGGGGCAAACCCAAGTCCTCCAGGGCAGCCTCAGGAGTAAACCCCAGTGGACAAACCACATGCGGAGGTGGAAATAAAACCACGATTGAAACCCAGGGGTAGTGTGGCTAAGGAAGAAGACCCAAAACCTTCCCACCAGCTGTACAAGCTGCAGGTTAAATCCACATGATCAACGAGGCAGACTCTGTCTATGGAATAAATAAGAGGACACTGGGAGCTCCCACAAAAGAAAACACACTAGCTCTGATAGCTGTGGACTTTGGAGGCAAGAACACACAGGAGTAGGACCAGGTTAGAATCTGAGCTGCCCCCACAGCAGGTCCAGGGATCAGCAGGGTGTTGGAGGGCATCCTAGGGAGGTGAGGAGGACTGTGACTCCCAGCGAGGGTAAGGCCTCTGACAGCAGTGACTCAAGATAAACATTTATTATTCTTATGTTTTGACTTCTTCTGTAGATTCTTTTGCATTTTTTCCCTCCTCCTCCCTGCCCCCCCCCCCACCCCGTTGTAGTTGTTGATTTTATTGGCACTCAGTTCAGTCACTCAGTCATGTCCCACTCTTTGTGACCCCATGGACTACAGCACACCAGACCTCCCTGTCCATCACCAACTCCCGGAGTTTACTCAAACTCATGTCCATTGAGTCGGTGATGTCATCCAACCATCTCATCCTCTGTCGTCCCCTTCTCCTCCTGCCCTCAATCTTTCCCAGCATCAGGGTCTTTTCAAATGAGTCAGTTCTTCGCATTAGGTGGCCAAAGTATTGGAGTTTCAGCTTTCAGCATCAGGCCTTCCAATGAATATTCAGGACTGATTTCCTTTAGGATGCACTGGTTGGATCTCCTTGCAGTCCAGGGGATGCTCAAGAGTCTGCTCTAACACCACAGTTCAAAACATCAGTTCTTCAGCACTCAGCTCTCTTTATAGTCCTCTCTCACATCCATACATGACTACTGGAAAAACCATGGCTTTGATTAGATGGACCTTTGTTGGAAAAGTAGTGTCTCTGCTTTTTAATATGCTGTCTAGGTTGGTCATAACTTTTCTTCCAAGGAGCAAGTGTCTTTTAATTTCATGGCTGCAGTCACCATCTGCAGTGATTTTGGAGCCCCCCCAGAAATAGTCTGTCACTGTTTCCACTGTTTCCCCATCTATTTGCCATGAAGGGATGGGAGCTGATACCGTGATCTTAGTTTTCTGAATGTTGAGTTTTAAGCCAACTTTTTCACTCTCCTCTTTCACTTTCATCAAGAGGTTCTTTAGTTCTTCTTTGCTTTCTGCCATAAGGGTGGTGTCATCTGCATAGGTTATTGATATTTTTCCCAGAAACCCTGATTCCAGCTTGTGCTTCATTCAGCCCGGCATTTCTCATGATGTTCTATGCATATAAATTAAATAAGCAGGGTGATAATACACAGCCTTGACATACTCCTTCCCCAATTTGGAACCAGTCTGTTGTTCAGTTCTAACTGTTGCTTCCTGACCTGCGTATAGATTTCACTGGAGGCAGGTAAGGTGGTCTAGTATGCTCATCTCTTGAAGAATTTTCCACAGTTTGTTGTAATCCATGCAGTTAAAGGCTTTGGCACAGTCAATAAAGCAGAAGTAGGTGTTTTTCTGATACTCTCTCGCTTTTTTGATGATTCAGTGGGTGCTGGTAATTTGATCTTTGGTTCATCTTCCTTTTCTAAAACTAGTTTGAACACCTGGAAGTTCACAGTTTACATACTGTTGAAGCCTGGCTTGGAGAATTTTGAGCATTACTCTGCTAGTGTGTGAGATGAGTGCAATTGTGCGGTAGTTTGAGCATTCTTTGGCATTGCCTTTCTTTAGGGTTGGAATGAAAACTGACCTTTTCCAGTCCTGTGGCCACTGCTGAGTTTTCCAAATTTGCTGGCATATTGAGTGCAGCTCTTTCACAGCGTCATCTTTCAGGATTTGAAATAGCTCAACTAGAATTCCATCACTTCCACTAGCTTTGTTTGCAGTGATTCTTCCTAAGGCCCACTATGAAATCTAATTAAGCTTTTGAGCTTTTCTTTTTCCTCAGTCACATTTTTTTTTATTGTTATTGTAAACCTCTATCTCTATGTTGGGCTTTTGCAGCTCTATAGGGTTTTCCTTTTTTTTTTTTCTTTTCTCTTAAAAAATTTTTTTAAAACCTATTATGATTTTTCTACATTTATCCCTTTGTCTACCATTCCTACTATTCTTTTCCCCTTGCAGTTAATCTATAATGTATATATAAATCTTCTTTATCTACCTCAATTTAACTTTGCACACCTATTCTTTCTTTCCTCTCAACATATTTGTTAGTTTTATTTTCATTCTTTTATTCCCTGATTGGCACTTTGCTTTAGTTTTGTTTTCCAGTTTGTGCTTTAGTTAGTTTTGTTGTGGTAGATATAATTTTTGGTTTCATTCATTCGCCAGATCAATCTATTATACTTTATTTTTGTTGGACTGCTTTGATTTTGGGTGTATATGTGTATGGGCTTCCCTGGTGGCTCAGAGGTTAAAGTGTCTGCCTGTAATGTGGGAGGCCTGGGTTTGATCCCTGGGGTGGGAAGATCCCCTGGAGAAGGAAATGGCAACCCACTCCAGTATTCTTGCCTGGATAATCCCATGGATGGAGGAGCCTGGTATGTGTATATTCAGTGACACTTTTTATTGTTATAAACCTCTGTCTCTACGTTGGGCTCTTGCAGTTCTGTGGAGTTTTCCTTTTTTCTTTCTTTTTCCATTTTTTTAATAAATTTAATGTTTAATTTTTAAAAACCTATTATATTTTTTCTACATTTATTCCTTTGTTTACTCCTCCTACTGTTCATTTCCCCCTACAGTTTATCTCTAATGCATATAAATCTTCATCTACCTCTATTTAACTTTGCATATCTATTCTTTCTTTTCTTTCTTTCCTTTCCTCTCAACATATTTGTTAGTTTTGTTTTCATTGCCTTATTCCCCACTTGGCACCTAGGTTTAGTTTAGTTTTCCATTTTGTGCTTTAGTCAGTTTTGTTCTTAACTGGTAAATATAATTTTTGGTTTCCTTTGTTCACTGGGTCAATCTACTGCAGTTTATTTTTGTTGGACTGTTTTGACTTTGCTCATGGGTGTATATGTATATGTGTATATTCCATTATTTTAGTTATTATTCTCCTGATTTGTAGTGGCCATTTGTGTGGGGTTCATCTTTGGTTTCTCATTTTTGGATATTCATTTTAATCTCACTTAATGCCATAACAAGCCACTTGTGGAATGTTCGTTCTTGACCAGAAATCAAGCTCTGAGCCTTTGGAGTGTGAACACTGACTCCAAGACCCTAAATTACCAGAGAACTAACCCTAGGGAGTATCAAATAGTGAGAACTCACACAAAGGAAATCACTTGAATACAAGACCCAGCATCACCCAAACACCAGTAGCACCCTGTGCAGGACGCCTCATCTAAACAACAAACAAAACAAAAATACAAACCCAATCATTAGCGCACAGGATTACCACCTGACTCAGCCTTGCCCATCAAAGGAAAAACAAACAAACAAACAAAAGCTCAGCACAAATCCCACCCTATATGACGCTTACACAGACCACTGGACCAACCTTGGGAGGGCAGAAACCAAAAGGGAGAAATATTTCAACCTTGAAGCCTGGGAAAAGGAGAACTCAAACAGAGTAAGTTAAAAAAAAAATGAAAAGGCAAAGAAACACTACACAAATGAAGGAACAAACTAGAAGCACAGAAGTCCAAATAAATGAAGAGGAAATAGACAAACTCCCTGAAAAAGAATTCAGAATAATGATGGTAAAGATGATAAAAAACCTTGAAAACAAAATGAAGAAAATGCAAGATTCAATTAACAAAGACCTAGAAGAATTAAAGAATAAACATACATAGACAAACACAATTAATAAAATTAAAAATACTCTAGAAGGAATCAATAGCAGAATATCTGAAGCAGAAGAATGAATCAGTAAGCTGGAAGATAAAATGGTAGAAATAACTTCTGATGAGCAGAATAAAGTAAAGAGAATGAAAAGAACTGAGGATAGTCTCAGAGACCACTGGGACAATATCAAACACACCACCATTTGAATTATGGGGGTCCCAGAATAAGAAAAGAACAAGAAAGGTTATGAGAAAATTTTTGAAGAGATTATAGTTGAAAATTTCCCCAACATGGAAAAGGAAATAGCCAATCAAGTCCAAGAGGCACAGAGTCCCATACAGGATAAACCCAAGGAGAAACAAGCCAAGACACATACTAATCAAACTAACAAAGACTAAACACAAAGAAAGAATATTAAAAGCAGCAAGGGAGAAGCAACAAGTAACATACAAGCAAAACCCCATTAGCTCAAAGGCTGATCTTTCAGCAGAAACTCTGCAGGCCAGAAGTGAATGGCAGGATATATTTAAAGTACTGAAAGGGAAAAATCTGCAATCAAGATTATTGTGCCCAGCAAGGATCTCATTCAAAATTAATGCAGAAATAAAAAGCTTCTCCGAGAAGCAAAAGTTAAGAGAATTCAGTACCAGCAAATCATCTTTACAACAAATGTTAAAGGGACTTATATAGTCAAGAAATACAAAAGAAGAAAAAAGATCTCAAAATCAACCTCAAACAATTAAGAAAATGGCAGTAGGAACATATATATCGATAATTACTTTAAATGTAAATGGATTAAATGCTCCAACCAAAAGGCACAGATGGACTGAATGGATAAAAAAAACAAGACCCCCCCAAAAAAAAACAAGACCCATATATGTACTGTCTACATGAAATCCACTTTAGACCTCAAGACACATATAGACTGAAAGTGAAAGGATGGAAAAATATATTACATGCAAATGGGAAGCAAAAGAAAGCTGGAGTAGCAATCCTCATATCAGGCAAAATAGACCTTAAAATAAAGAAGATTACAAGTGGTAAGGAAGGACACTACATAATAATCAAGTGATCAATCCAGAAGGAAGACATAACAATTGTAAATATTTATGCACCCAACATAGGAGCACCTCAATACATAAGACAAACACTAGCAGACACAAAAGGAGAAGTTGACAGTAGCACAATAATAGTAGGGGATTTAACACCCCACTCAAACCAATGGACTGATAATCAAAACAAAAAATGAATAAGGAAACACAAATCTTAAATGATACATTAGATGAGATGGATCTCATTGATATCTTCCGGACATTCCATCCAAATGCAGAAGAATACACCTTTTTCTCAAGTGCACATGGAGCATTCTCCAGCATAGACCACATCTTGGGTCACAAATCAAACTTCAGTAAATTTAAGAAAATTCAAATCATATCAAACATCTTCTCCAAGCACAATGCTATGAGACTGATATCAACTAGAAGAAAAAAAATATAAGAAACACAAACACATGGAGATTAAACAATACGTTTCTAAATAACCAACAGGTTACTGAAGAAATCAAAAGGGAAATCAAAAATTTTCTAGAAACAAAAGACAATGAAAACAGAACAACTCAAAACCTATGGGATACAGCAAAAGCAGTTCTAAGAGGAAAGTTTATAGTAATACAATCCTACCTCAAGAAACAACAACAAAAAAACATCGAATAGACAACCTAACTTTACACCTAAAACAACTGGTAAAAGAAGAACAAAAAAGACCCAAAATTAGTAGAAGGAAAGAAATGGTAAAGATCTGAGAATAAATAAATGAAAAACAAATGAAAGAAACAATAGTAAAGATTAATAAAACTAAAAGCCGATTCTCTGGGAAGATAGACAAAATTGACCAACCTTTAGCCAGACTCATCAAGAAAAAGAGAAGATTCAAATCAACAAAGTTAGAAATGAAAAAGGAGAGGTTACAGCAGACAATGCAGAAATACAAAGGAATATAAGATACTATTATGAACAACAATAACCTTAGATATGCAGATGACACCACCCTTATGGCAGAAAGTGAAGAGGAACTAAAAAGCCTCTTGAAGAAAGTGAAAGAGGAGGGTGAAAAAGTTGGCTTAAAGCTCAACATTCAGAAAACTAAGATCATGGCATCCGGTCCCATCACTTGATGGCAAATAGATGGGGAAACAGTGGAAACAGTGTCAGACTTTATTTTTGGGGGCTCTGAAATCACTGCAGATGGTGATTGAAGCCATGAAATTAAAAGACGCTTACTCCTTGGAAGGAAAGTTATGACCAACCTAGACAGCATATTAAAAAGCAGAGACATTACTTTGCCAACAAAGGTCCATTTAGTCAAGGCTATGGTTTTTCCAGTGGTCTTTATGGATGTGAGAGTTTGACTGTGAAGAAAGCTGAGTGCCAAAAAATTGATGCTTTTGAACTGTGGTGTTGGAGAAGACTCTTGAGAGTCCCTTGGACTGCAAGGAGGTCCAACCAGTCCATCTTAAAGGAGATCAGTCCTGGGTGTTCATTGGAAGGACTGATGCTGAAGCTGAAACACCAATACTTTGGCCACCTCATGCGAAGAGCTGACTCATTTGAAAAGACCCTGATGCTGGGAAGGATTGAAGGCAGGAGGAGAAGGGGACAACAGAGGATGAGATGGCTGGATGGCATCACCGACTTGATGGACATGGGTTTGGGTGAACTCTGGGAGTTGGTGATGAACAGGGAGGCCTGGCGTGCTGCGATTCATGGGGTCACAAAGAGTCGGACACGACTGAGCAACTGAACTGAACTGAACTGAACATGGCAATGAAATGGATAGCCTGGAAGAAATAGCAGATTCTTAGAAAAGTTCACTCTTCCAAGACTGAACAAGGAAGAAATAGAAATTATGAGGAAACCAATTACAGGGACTGAAATTGAAGCTCTGATCAAAAATCTCCCAAAAAACAAAAGCCCAGGAACAGATGGCTTCACAGGAGAATTCTATCAAACATTTGGAAACGAGCTAATGCCTATCCTTCTAAAACTCTTTCAAAAAGATTGCAGAGGAAGGAACACTTCCAAACTCATTCTATGGGGCCACCATTATCCTGATACCAAAACCAGACAAAGACAACACACAAAAAAAGAACATTAGGGATCAATATCACTGATAAGCACAGATGCAAAAAGCCTCAACAAAATTTTAGCAGAGTTCAGCAACACACCAAAAAGCTCATACCCCATGATCAAGTTGGGTTTATTACAGGGATGCAAGGATTCTTCAATATATGCAAATCAGTCAATGTGATATGCCATATTAACAAATTGAAAGATAAAAACCTTATGGTCTGCCGGGAGCCAACACACGAGACCCTACCCCTAACAAGGCCATAAGGGAGAAAACCTGATGGGCAAGGCGGATCAGGTTTTCAGGGGTTTCAAAAAGGCCAGCTCACGAGATCCCACCCATGACAAGGTCACAAGGAGAAAGCCTGACAGGCAAGGCAGATCAGGTTTTCAGGGATTTTGAAAAGCTGCCCCCGGCGCTCACCTTAAAGATGATATCTGTCTTTCTGATGCCTGCGTCAATGGACTACTCCCTAATTCCTGTGACACAGGCAGGAAGGCCTTCCCCGATCTCTTCCCAAATAAGAATCAATTTAGAACTTTAATCAATAAGTTTCCCAGGTGGTGGTATTTTATGAGATTATTCAGGGTGAAAGGAGTGTTTTAATTTAAACTCTTTTGCTGGTAATTTGTTAGCCAAATGCATTTATGACCTTGGTACTAATATGCATGATTGCTTATAATATCCTAATCATAAAATAGCATAAAGAACCTGATTATATAAAAGCCCTCATAGATATAGAGCCTTTTTAAGGGGTAAAGGAGTCCTATTAGAAAACATAAGAAAAATTATTCTATACGTGGTTATTGGGTTGTGATTTGCTTGCTGTATTTTTGCTTGCTGTATTTTTGCCTTTAATGTGCTAAGGTTGTGTTATAGAAACCATTGTTAATATAGTTAAAGATCTAGAGAAATAAGAACTTAGCCCTTGTGTGGTAACAATGAGATGGTTGTTAATTGTCAGCCAGGAGTGCTAGGCAGAAGCTGCCTCACCAAAGTCGCAGAGTCAGTGTGGGGTAAACTTCTTAGATAAGTGCAACTGACAACTTTTGCAGAAAGATTAATTTTTGTATTAACAAGAATGTAATTCTACTCTACTATTTCCCTATGAGACTGTTACCTTTCAGTTAAGGTCACCATAAAAACGGAAAATAGGTTTACATTTACCTGACCTGCATAAAATGTTAATAGCCCCAAGGCCAGAAGATCATGTGCTAAGAATTACTATAGAATTAGAAAGCAAAAAAATCCTGCTTTTCCTAAAAAACAAAATGATGTAATGCTAATCCTGTGTAATCATGAGTAAGCATCTTGTACCTTGAAAACGTTCTGTGAAAGGGTATAAAACCGGCTGTCAAAAAGTAAAACACAGACTTGGCCCTATCAAGGCTAGTCTCACATGTCTTCTCTCTCGCTGACGCCGTTCATCCTGAGGGTACCCCCTGGATCCTGACGAGGCTGGACCCTGGCAATGGTCATCTCAATAGATGCAGAAAAAGCCTATGACATAATTCAGCACCCATTTATCATTAAAACTCTTCAAAAAATGGGCATAGAAAGAACCTACCTCAACATAGTATAGGCCATATATAAGCCTACAGCAAACATTATTTTCAGTGCTGAAAACCTGAAAGCATTCCCCCTAAGATCAGGAACAAGACAAGGGTGTCCACTTTCCCCACTATTATTCAACATAGTTCTTTCTGGGAGTCCTAGCTACAGCAATCAGAGAAGAAAAAGAAATAAAAGGAATCCAGATTGGAAGAGAAGTAAAGCTCTCACTGTTTGCAGATGACATGATACTGTACATAGAAAACCCTAAAGATAGTATCAGAAAATTACTAGAGCTAATTAGTGAATTTAGCAAAGTTGCAGGATACGAAATCAATACACAGAAATCACTTGCATTTCTATATACTAACAATGAAAAATCAGAAAGAGAAATTAAGGAATCAATCCCACTGCACACACAAAAAAAGAAAAGAATTAACTGTCTAGGAATAAACTTACCTAAGGAGACAAAAGAACTATACACAGAAAATTACCAGACACTAATGAAAGAAATCAAAGATGACATAAACAGATTGAGAGATATTCCATGTCCCTGGGTAGGAAGAATCAATATTGTGAAAATGACTATACTACCAAATGCAATATACAGGTTCAATGTGATCCCTATCAAATAACCAGTGGCATTTTTCATAGAACTAGGAGAAAAAAAATTTACAATTCGTATGGAAACACAAAAGACCAAAATAGCCAAAACAATCCTGAGAAAGAAGAATGCAGCTGGAGGAATCAACCTTCCTGATTTCAGATTACACTGTAAAGCTACATCCATCAAGACAGTATGGTACTGGCATAAAAACAGAAATACAGACCAATGGAACAAGATAGAAAGCCCAGAAATAAACCTATGCATCTATGATATGCACCCATGCACATCATTTTTGACAAAGGAGGCAAGAATATACAATGGGGCAAAAACAGACTCTTCAATAAATGGTGCTGGGAAAACTGGACAGCTCCATGTAAAAGAATCAAATTAGAACACTTCCTAACACCGTACACAAAGATAAACTCAAAATGGATTAAAGACCTAATTGTAAGCCCAGAAACTATAAAACTCTTAGAGGAAAACATAGGCAGAACACTCAATGAGGCAAACAAAGCAAGATCCTCTACGACCAACCTCCTAGAGTAATGGAAACAAAAACAAAAGTAAACTAGTGGGACCTGATTAAACTTAAAAGCTTTTGCACAGCAAAAGAAACTATAAGCAGGGTGAAAAGACAACCCTCAGAGTGGGAGAAAGTAATAGCAAATGAAACAACTGACAAAGGATTAATTTCTAAAATATACAAGCAGCTCATATAGCTCAATGCCAGAAAAACAAACAACCCAATCAAAAAGTGGGAAAAAGACCTAAACAGACGTTTATCCAAAGAAGACATACATATGGTTAACAAACACATGAAAAGATGCTCTTCATTAGAGAAATGGAAATCAAAGGTACAATGAGGTATCACTTCACACCAGTCACAATAGCCTTCATCAAAAAGTCTACAAAGAATAAATGCTGGAGAGGGTGTTGAGAAAAGGGAACACTCTTGCACTGTTGGTGGGAATGTAAACTGATACAGTCACTATGGAAGATGGTGTGGAGATTCCTTAAAAAACTAGAAATAAAAGCATCACATGACCCAGGAATCCCACTCCTAGGAATATACCTAAGGAAACCAAAATTGAAAAAGTCACATGTATCCCATTGTTCACTGCAGCACTATTTACAATAGCTAGAACATGGAAGCAACCTAGATGTCCATCGAAAGATGAATGGATAAAGAGGTAGTGGTACATATACACAATGGAATATTATTCAGCCATAAAAAGGAACACATTCTAGTCAGTTCCACTGAGGTGGATGAACCTAGAACCTAATATACAGAGTGAAGTCAGAAAGAGAAAGATAAATATCATATTTTAACATGTATATATGGAATCTAGAACAATGGTACTCAAGAATTTATTTACAGGACAGCAGTGGAGAAATGGACACAGAGAATAGACTTATGGACATGGGGAGAGGGGAGGAGAGGGTGAGCTGTATGGAGAGAGTAACGTGGAAACTTCCATTACCATATGTAAACTAGATGGCCAATGGTAATTTGCTGTATGGTTCAGGAAACTCAAACACAGGCTCTGTATCAACCTAGAGGGGTGGGATAGGGAGGCAGATGGGAGGAAGTTTCAAAAGTGAGGGGCTATATGTATACATATGGCTGATTCATGTTGAGGTTTGACAGAAAACAGCAAAATTCTGTAAAGCAATTATCCTTCAATTAAAAAAATAATAATAAAAAAAGCAGAGATACTACTTTGAGGACAAAGGTCTGTCTAGTCAAGGCTATGGTTTTTCCAATAGTCATGTATGGATGTTAGAGTTGGACTATAAAGAAAGCTGATCATCGAAGAATTGGTGCTTTTGATCTGTGGTGTTGGAGAAGATTCTTCAGAGTCCCTTGGACTGCAAGGAGATCCAACCAGTCCATCCTAAAGGGAATAAGTCCTCAATATTCATTGGAAGGCTTGATGCTGAAGCTGAAACCCAGTACTTTGGCCACCTGATGTGAAGAACTGACTCCTTGGAAAAGACCCTGATGCTGGGAAAGATTGAAGGCAGGAGAAGGGGACAACAGAGGATGAGATGTTTGGATGTCATCACCGACTCGATGGACATGAGTTTGAGCAGTCTCCAGGAGTTGGTTATGGACAGGGAAGCCTGGTGTACTGCAGTCCATGGGGTCACAAATAGTCTGACATGATTGAGAGACTGAACTGAATACAGTATTGAACTCCAAAGCAAATATAAAATTCCATTGAAAAGTGGTTGAGTTTCAAAGTTTTGCAGCTTGGAAATATTTATTCACTACCTGAAATATTCATTGGTATTATTTAAATATTTTGTTTAATATTAAATTGCAAAATGAATCTTTACATTATGCTCTTTTATATATTATTGACTAAATGTGTGTAGTTTAAAATTATGACAATACCCCACCCAGTAAAACTGCAGTGTTTCTAGATGGTTATTCAGAAAACATCTATTTGAACTTGCCTATGATTTTTCTGAGCATGTGGCAAAGAGCAGGGAGCTAGCACTTTCTGTTACTTATACTCACTGGATTTTTCTGGGTTGATATATTTCTGGAACTTTAATATTACTCAAAATAAAGTGGAGAAAACAGAACAAGGAATTTGATTATTTCTGACTGGTGCTTAATCCCCACTGTTGATGGAAATCTGGCAATTGTAACATAGCAACAGGATCTGATGGCTTTGAATTTTAAGTTATTTTATAACTTAAAGGTGGATGTTTCAGTTTCTGTTCTGCTAATAACTGGGTACCTATAATTATCACTTTGTCCTGGTTTTTTAATGTGCGAAATTGGGTTATAATGTTGACCTTTTCTTTGTGTTTCTCTTTTTCAGAGTATTACTGTTTTCCAAATTTTTTATAGGGGAGTATCATGATGCATATAGTGTATCCGGATAAAATAAAAATATATAAATAAGAAAATCACCACAAAGGGAATATTGAAATGAGAGAAATAAAATGAAACTGGGAGTAGTTAAATGTTTGCCAAGAGATTCTGGGTGCCCATTGGATGTGGGCCATGATTTTGACTCTGTGTTCTCTAGCAGCCAACAAAAAAGAAAAATTTACATAATTTAGAGGGTCAATAAGATAAAGCTGATCATATCAATAGCCATACCAAAAAAAACCAACAAAAAAACAGTTGCACCAGAAGAACTATGCTCCCAGTAACTTCTCCACAGTAGATGCATTAGCACTTTCATAGGGCAATTTCTTATACAATTCTTCAAAATAGAACAATGAGAGCACACCAAAGTGTAATTTTGTGTGATCAATCTAGATGGGACTGGAACACTAAAATTCAGGCACCAACTTTCTGATGGAAGCACCTAGAGAGACATGGGAAGATTATACAACTTTTACGCAGTCTTTAATCAACCATGTTTCTTTCAAATGAGTCTTTGTTAAGAACTGGATCGCCTCTACAACACACTGCCAGTTACATTTCAAGTGTATTGCCAGTTAAGTTTCAGCAGAGCTGGCAAGGAGAAATGACATTCTCTTGTTCAAGCTGAGTTCAGCAAGGACGGTGCAAGAACAGAGAGCTGCCCTACCTATACATGCAGATGGGCTGAGGAGTCAGCTGTGGGCAGGACCAGGACCTCCTCATGGCCTGGAATGATGAATGATTGCTTAACAGAATAGAAAAAGAAATTAAAGTGAAATCATAAGTGAAGTAACAGACATTTAAATAGGTGAAGCCTAAAACAAAAAAATAGAAATAAGGTTTAATTTTAAGGTAAAAAAATTTATAAAGGCAAATATAATTTTTAAAATATGAAAAAAGCAATTAAATTAAGAAAATGAAAGTTGAAAATAAATAGATGTCAAAGAAGCTAGGTCTAAACACTAAAAAGTTAAGAAAAAGGTTATTAAGACTAAAAGTGGTTTTTAAGACCACAAAATGAAGTTCAATTATATTTATTAAAAATGTAGGAATAAGTTTTTAAGTTAAAAAATAAGAAGCAGAAAATCTAAAATACAAAAATAAAGAAAATAAATTAGAATAAAAATCAGGAGTAAACATCATACAAGTTATTAATAGTAAGTTTTAAGTCACTACTGAGGTGATGAACCAAAGAAGTCATTTTTAGTTCAGGCAGAAAACCCAGCCACGCTGTAGGCAGGCTGGCAGGAGGAGTCCTTAGATAAGAGAGGTGCTGGGTCGGAGATAACCTCCCACATTAAGTCATCGGAAGGTGTGTCCTTCCTGAAAGAGCAGAGCGATGCAAATTCTTTAGCCTATATTTTTAGTATAGAGTCTCACTCTTGTTAGAAACATTCAGAATTATGAACAAAACTGTGATAAACATTTGTGTATCTACATCTTTAACATACATTTTTACTTTTTAGGAAAAGTACTGAAAGTTTTGTTGATTAAAGTATGTACACATTTAAACAAATTTTTAATAATACATAGTGTCAATTTTTCCTCCTGTGGCTGATAGCAATTTATATATAAGTTAGCAGTGCATAAAACATTGATTTCACTTCCCCCTTGGCTAGCCCTGGTAATATACACTGTTTTCTTTGGTAATCTGATAGTTGAAAAATACCTTGTTTTAAATGGTATTTCTTTGCTATTGAGATTGAGTCAATTCTCATTAAAGGAAAATTTATTTATTCAGAACTTTTCCTTCATCTTTCCTCTGTCTGCTAATCTTGACATAAATATTAGAAAGCTTCTTGCAAGGTAGATAACTTAACTGGCAAATAACTTTGGAATAGTCAATACATACAAAACGTGTTTGTTCATATTCCTTTTGCTAAACAGGTCTTTCCCAAACTTCCTGATCTCAAATCTGGCTTGATTCCTAAGAAAATTAAAATAATGATTAATTAGTGACAATAGTTGTTTGAATTCCCAATGTTAGTTGGTAACATTGACTCTTACAAGGATCTAGCTAGTTTAACTATAATAAAAAATGAGGAATTTATCTGGTGGTCCAGTGGTTAAGACTCCCTGTTTCCAATGCAGGGGCCCCAAGTTTGACAGAGAGTAAAGAATCTCCCTTCAGTGTAGAAGACCTAGGTTCAATCCCTGGGTCAGGAAGATCCCCTAGAGAAGGGAATGGCAACCACTCCAGTATTCTTGCCTGGAGGATTCCAAGGACAGAGGAACCTGGTAGGCTGCAGTCCATGGGGTTGCAAAGAGCTGGACATGACTGCACGATTAACACCTTCACTTTCTTCACTTTCACAGGGAACTAGATACCATGTGTTGCAACTAAGAGTTCACATGCCACAACTAAAAAAGATCCCATGTGCTGCAAGGAGGATCAAGATCAGATCCCTTGTGCTGCAACCAGGACCTGGTGCAGCTAAATAAATTAAAAAAATAAAATATTAAACAAAGAGAGAGGCTACAAATTAAACTCAAACTGCTCTATAGAACAATCAAGAATAGTTGTTTTTATAATAATTGAGCTGTATTATCAATTTTGGGTTTTTTTGGTATTATCAGAACTTAAAAATTAAAACAAAGTGGCAAAATTAATATGATATTTAAATTGCAGACAATATATCATGCAATTCAAATTTTATTTTCTGAATAAAATTTATGAACCTACACATTTATATTCTTGTCTACTGCATGTTGAGTTTTCTTTGTTTGGCTTTTGAAATGTTTTCTCACCACCCATTTAGAGGATATTGAGTATTCAGAAGATAGGGGCAATAGCTTCTATATTCTAAGATCAGTGAATGAGAAAATATTAAAATATTTACATCCCTACAAAAACAGTTCCAATATTGAAAAAGGAAGACAGATGTTCTCACATTTTAAAATTAGATTTCAGATTGCAACATATATAACTACAGGAAAAGTTTTAAATTTCTTAGAGAAAATAGTAATTACAAAACAGTCAAAGTTTCTAAGTAGCTTATATGCTGGTGGCAATTGTTCAAAATGCATAAAATTGTTTGAAAGCCCTAATAAGTTTCAAGATTAAAATTTCATTAGATACTATTTTAGGGTTTTTTGCTTTGCTTTTAACAGAATTTGTTAAGAATAACTTTCAGAAGGCAAAGAGTCATTGCAGTGTAAATCTAAGACTTTAATTTTAGAAAAAATGTTTGACTAGTCGAGCATGAAAAACACTCCTAGCATCAAATGCCTGAAATAATTAGTTAAGTGTTAAAAAAAATGTTTTAAAAATCATTGCTAATGTGGTAGTAAATGAAGGAAAACCATCAGAGAGCAGAAGGGACAAGAAAACACAAATCCAGAGAATAAATGAGCACTGGAGTCATTGTTTGTCTAGAGAGAACCTAACAATAGTCAGTAACCCTGGGCCTGGATATTAAAGTCCCAGGCACCCAGGGAGGCTGGAGGCAAAGCATGGGTCTAAGTGTCGTAGAAGTCTGGGTCAGAGATAATTTCAAAAGTCTGAGATCCCACTTCCCCGAGGACAGCACCCTTAGTGACTGAACTTGAGGAGAAATCCCCCTTCCGAGGAAGATGTTGAGAGTATTTGCCAGTCTAGCCCATGTATGTGATTTTTACTATTTTATGATAGTTTAATATTTTGGGGCCTTGCTTATCTGGGAGAGACTGCCCTGCCCAGAGCTACCTAATTCCTAGAGTCAGCAAACTACATGACAGCATGCCTTTTATATGCAAACCAAATGATGCTGAGTCCATATCCTCAACCACCTCCTTTATGTAACTCTCACACACCAAGCTAAGGTTCCTTCTGCCCTAAATCACCCCAAGACCATGGATATTCATACTTCTGTATGACTTAAAATCCAAGCCACTAATTAAGTCAAAGTGATTCTGGACTGGTAGTGACCCCAAGAGCCCAGCAAAAGAACACGCAAATATTCTATGGGGAAGAACTTACAATACATTTTTCAAACATTTCTCTGAGTTCCAAAGAATATCATTTCCTAATAAAATGTCATTCAAAACATGAAGAAATAAGCCATAAGCAAAGTTAGCAGAAACAGAATGTTATGAACCATACTCGCAAAGCATGCAGATATTGAGATGTCAGGGGAGCGTGTA
This sequence comes from Cervus canadensis, assembly GCF_019320065.1. Lineage (NCBI taxonomy): Eukaryota > Metazoa > Chordata > Mammalia > Artiodactyla > Cervidae > Cervus > Cervus canadensis. Next base: position 51,406,281 of record NC_057404.1, read on the forward strand.
ATTTCCTTGGTTCTGTCTTGCCATAGCAAAGATTTGAAATGGTGGATCAGTGTTACAGGTCAGTTACAGCTCAGTTTTATTTGGCAAGCAAAGGATGGTATACCCTCGAGGCGTGAGGGCAGGCTGACCCCAAAGGGGAGGCTTCAATCCATCTTGGCTCTCCCCTTTTATATGTTTGTCTCCTCTCCCTCTTCAGCCTGCCCTGTGCAAATTGGGCCAGCCCAGAAGGCTTGTTTGTTTCACCTGAAATTCTCACTCCAGTCCATGGATTTTCTTTTGCTTCATTTTTGCAGACTTTTCTCCTTCTTTGTGTTATAGCCACCACCATTTTGAGCCCCTTTTTCCTATTCTAACTGCCTAACACTGATAATCAGAAAAATATAAATAAATGAGTATTTTTTAATTCCTTAAAGAAAAAGAATGAATCAAAAACATAAACAGACCAAATTACTGTTGATAAAGAACAAAACAGAAGCTCTAAAAATTAAAATATAAAATTAGATTGAAAAACCTGATTGATGGGTAAAATACTACACTACACAATTGAAAAAAGAATCACAAAATGACACAAAGAAATAACCCAGGGTGCAGCAAAGAAAGAGAAGGAAATGAAAATATGTTTAAGAGAAGAAAGAGGAAAGAGTTCCCACATGCTCCTAATGATAGTTCCAGAATAATAAAATATAAAGATGGTGTAAAGAAACCATTTGAAGAGATAATTACCATTTCAGATACACCAATACCAAATTCAGGAAAACCAATGAATTTCAAAGAGGTAAATAAAGCCAAGAGAAGTTTGCTTCATTACCTCGTGTGGCTGGGGCGTCTATCCTAGCCTGTACTTCTCTTAGGGAGTGCTTGTAAAATAACTCTGTGTCTAACCTACACCCCAGTAATTGTGGGAAACAGGTATCTCTGCCACACCGCACAGTGGGAGTACAGGCTATGTCCCTTGCAGTTGTCTCACCTCATCTTGTCTTTTGCTCTTCTCTTCTCTTACCAGTTTTAAGTCGAGAAAACCAAGTACCCTGCTGGTTCGGTAGCTTAGAAAATTTCACAAGGTGGATGATTGTGGCGGAGTCACACTGAATTAATTCTCAGAGCCACACAATATTATGAGAGACAGCGCAAGGAGAGCTGGCAAAAGGGCAACTCTCTGAGAAAACCCTGAGTACATATTTATTGAGTTTCCCTCTTGGACAAGGGAGTCATATAGTAAGGCTTTGAAGATAAGGAAGTTTGTTCTGCACACAGAACACCTGCTGAGGCTGATGTATCGGTCGAGATATCTGTCGTAAGGGCATGAGAAAGAACACAGAAGGAAAGGGTAGGACAGAACAGTCTCCAGAAGACAGGGCCTTGAGAAAGTAACAACATTTATATTCCCACAGATGATCAGCAGCCATAATTTAGGGGAAAGGGTAAAGGTTCTGGCATCCTCAACATTGTAGGATGGGACAAAATAAGTGAAATACTCCTCCTCACCAATTGGAGGAGTATGGAAAACGGCTTCATCACCTCTGATTCCTTTAAAAGATGAATCCTAGTCTTCCTTCTTTTTATATAGTGCAGAGACCACAGGGAGGTGGAGGGGTGGGGTGCTGGGTGGTTCCAACTGAGCTGAAATAGTGCATCTCAGCCATCCTCTCTTCAAAGTGGTTGACTCTGCAGCTGATAGATTTTTGATTTTAGAATTTGATATTACTTGACATAATGTGGATTTGGACATTTATTCTAGGAAAATAGGAAAATATACTTGCCTCACTTGGCATTATACTGTGAACCTTAAGGCATTAATTCTGGGACAGTAATAAAGTTTTCCAGTGGTAGTCTACCAACACCATGTTATAACATCATAGCTTATCATCATTGACAAACATTGCCTTATCCATAAATCTGATTGTAAACATCATTGACAATCATTTAGTTCTCTGTACTGTATTAAAAATTAATGTTTGTAGTAAAACAATACACATTTTAAAATATGGACAACAGTAGCTGCTGATAACTTCAAACTATAAATAGCATTAGAAATACACTGTGAAGGTAAAGTCTGTACAGGTAAATATAGATAAGAAAGCTGTGTGGTTTGCTGAATTGTTCAGAATGAATAGTATATAGAGTTACTCAACCTGAGAAACTTTTAGGGTGCTAATTTCCTTTATAAATTCAATTTCACTCTTCCAAGAGACTTATTCTGAGTCCTAAACTATGTAACACTTGGAAAAAAAATTCATTTTCTATTCTCATTTCTATTCCCTCTATTCTTAATCATATTAGTATAGTATACAATAGCAAAAAGTTTGGCTATGTAAAACATGTTAATCTAGTCTCTACAAATAGTATAGAAAAAGGCAAGTTCTTTCTACCTAGAATATTCAGCCAAGGTATAATTAAATAAAAAGTTGATTCAAGACATTGTCTTCTCATCTGATGGTCAAAGATCAATTGAGTTTGTTTTTATTTAATATTTATTTCTTCATAAATTCTTAATGATTTTATACTAACTGTTATTTTCAGACTTTGGTCCTTCAAGAAAAACTCAAATCTCTGTCACACCTAACCTCTTTCAAAGCCATTATACTTCTTCAGGGGGGAAAAAAGATTAAGAAATCCTAACTCAAAGCTATGACAATAGTCTTACCCATTGATAAACTTCTCAGTAATTAAAAAGCAAAGAATAGGTGTGATGAACGAAGTTTGATTTTGATGTGATGCTCAGTATATATCTATGAATGAATTTAGCACACTTGTAGTTGATATAATTAGGAAAAATGACAGCTCTTGGAAACATAGCTAAGCTGACTCTTGCCTTCTGATGCAACATTAAGCTCTCTAAGGAGACTTGATCACACACATCTGCATTATATGAATGACTGTTGGCTAAATGAAATTTGGCAATGACTGGTCTTTCCCTATCATTTCCATATTCAGTTAAAATAAAGAACAATATTTTTCATAAATCCACAAAGCCACACTCCAAGGAAATAAATATTTTTTAAAATTTCATTTTATGGAAGAAATATATCTTTAGGATATACTATCAGAACTTCATTTTGGAAATGTCTTCTAATTATTAAAAACAAACATATGTGAAATGGTTCCCTTATTTATTGATCTTTTATAGTAATTAACTGGCTAAGATGCATAAGAAAAAAATAGGTCCTTCGACCTCTTTTCCAAACTACCAATTTAAAAGCCCTATCATTATAGAAAAGAACTAACTTTAAAATTTCTTAAGATGCATTCTTCAGTCTTGAATAGATTAGAGGAAAGGGCAGGACATTTTATTGACAAGAACTATTGTTTCTGATTGTCTCTTCTTTTTGAGAAAATTTTACTGTTGCATATGATTTGTTTCAACATGCTAAGAAAAACACTGTTATAAAGTTTCACTTTTGTAATCTATGTTTGCCCTTTTAACATTTTCATAATTTTGAATAAGCTCAAATATTATGCTTCACTATGTTATTTGTGAACATACTTTTTAATATTCCATATGTGTTAATGAAGCAAGCAGACACTTCTTGGGTCCTCTGGGGTCACTTCTTGCGTCTTGTAGTCACATGGAATAGTCTAATGTATGATTTAATGTCAACATTACGGTTTCTGATATTATTTGTCTGTAAATGTAATCCAGAACTTCCTGAAACATAGATGATTCTACCTCTTAGGATTGGAAAAATAAGAATAGGCTTGACATATCTTAAATGTTACCAAACACTAAGATCAGTTCAGTCAGTTCAGTTGCTCAGTCATGTCTGACTCTTTGTGACCCCATGGACTGTAGCACCCCAGGCTTCCCTGTCCATCGCCAACTCCTGGAGCTTGCTCAACTCATGTCCATCAAACCAAACTGATCACATGGATCACAGCCTTGTCTAACTCAATGAAACTATGAGCCGTGTTGTGTAGGGCCACCCAAGATGGACGGGTCATGGTGGACAGTTCTAACAATATGTGGTCCACTGCAGAAGGGAATGGCAAACCACTTCTGTATTCTTGCCTTGAGAACCCCATGAACAGTAGGAAACACTAAGATGCTTTCAGAAATATCTGAGGTAGTATAGGAAGACAAGAGGTTAGTTTGTGAGAGGGCTTCCAGGGGCCAGGATATCAATTTTAATGTCAAAAGGGAAATAAATGATTACAGTTGATTTGAGCATGTTAAGCAAGTTAAAGGAGATATGATTCTGCGATGAAACAAAAACTTTTTTTAATAAAAAGTTAAAAAGTGGTTGTAATTCTCATACATGGCTCCACTGCTTGCGCAAAAATGCAATATATTAACCTCAATTCCTTGAAACATACACTGAAGATTTTATAAACTATAGGCTTTTAAAATACAAAAGTTGATCCCTCTTTATTTTTTAATGAAGATAAAAATTTTGACACAGACATATGCAAAAGATGGGAAAGCTACCATGTTTTCAAGATGGGGAAATGCATTCAAACTAGTCAATAAAAATAAAATGTCAGCGAATCAAAAGAAAAGAGTATAGATTGACAAGACTGTGTTAAAAACAGCAAAAATAATAAGGAAACTGCAGAATGTTTGCATTTTAATAGCACAGAAGTGAGGCCAACCAAGAACACAGAGGGAATTTGTCCAGGTAGCGTAGGTTTTAAGGAGACAAACGGTGCTTTTAGGTTGCCCTGGCAACAGGTGCGTCTTCTTACGCAAAGACATTATAATGAGAAAACCACATGAACACGAAGTAAGTTACAAATAGAGGTGGCCCTATCTTTCTTGGAGGTAGGTTTGGAAATGAGCTTGGAATGGGTGTACGCCATCAACTAACGATGAAGTCATGAGACTGAAGATTTGAATGATATCCCAGAGTGAGAAGTTGTATGCTCACAAGCTTCTGAGGATGGCCCAAACCTCTTGTTCTTTTTTCTACTGATTTCAGTTGAAGTCAGGGAAAATAAATAATGTACACACATAAGCACTTCATTAGAATCACTGCTGGGAAGGAAACTTGGACTGGGAAATGCGGGAGATCATTTTTCTGGTGGTCTGTGTAAGGTGGTTTTGGACCCAAACGACTGTAGCAGTCTGGGCTCTGGGTGACTCTAATTAACACACCAGGTCAGGAAATACCCCCCACATGCAGTGTTTCACTTCTGTTAGATTTATTTTAATAACGGAAACACAGTGTTTCTCGAGTCTGCCATGCTGCACTGACAGCAGCATGAATTGCTAGAAAGTTCTTGCTTATATTGAGCCAAAAGTTTCTTGTTGGTTATTCCAGTCTGTTAGTCCTATATATGCAGTTTTTAAAACATTTTAATCTAGTTATGAGTTCCAATGAGTTTAAACTGTCTCTCATAATAGTTTAGCAATGATATGCCTCCTAGTAATCCTTTTCTGTTAGTAACCCTAATGAATAAGAATGCATGCCCTGTCCAAATGGTCTAAGAGAATACAGCTTTCCTACAGACTTCTCATGTTTCTCATCTTGCAAAAAAACAAAATTAAAGACCTGGATCTGAGTAATAAAATTTTTGCATTTCTTGTTTTTTCTCTGTAGAGGATATATATATCAGTAATGTGAAGCTTCCAGATAGCTAGTTTTCTTCTACTTATGTATCAGGATTGGGTTTCTGATTCAGAGAAAGGCAGGAAAATAAATAAAGTGAAGTTATTACTGTTTTTATGAAATAGGCATTTTCTCTCTTTTCACACACAATTATAGAAAGCTCATTCAGTAACACTGGTTAAATTTTTGATTCCTGGAGAATTTTTAAGATGACACATATTGTGAATGCGAGAACTAGGTGAAGGGTTTTAGTGTGGCAAATTCAATTGTACTGCTCATTATTTATATCCTTCACAAATCTTGAAGGATATGTCAAAGTTTTAAAAAGAGATATTAAATAATAATAGTAAGAATATCAGTAGTACATATGTAAGATAAAAGGATAAAACACTTGAACAATAGCTGAAATCTATTTGTTCAAGTTTCTTCACTTCTTCAAGTGGAGATAATAGACTCTAGAAGTCAGATATCAGAAATTTATATCTTGCATGGAAATAGTCCACAATTTTTTTTTTTTAGTGTAAGAGAAAAGGCACGTAATGATAAGGAAAATCTTCAAGGATATACTTGGCAGTATTTCATGAGCATGGACAACATCAAAATCAACTAATGAAATGGTTCAGCTCAGTGACTGGCAGCTTAAAAAGACATTTTAAAGACAAATGTCAAAAGAGAAAGATGATATAAAGAGCAAATAAATTATGAAGTAAATTAGTATGAATTATAAGGAAATTAGAATATTTCCATATTGACAAAAATCCCAACATTTATTTAGAATTTTAAGGGAAACAAAATAATTTGTGGTAGAAAAAATATTCAAATGATGTTTAGAGGGAAAAGGAGGATTACAATGTATTAATAATATGAAATTTATTGAAACTATAACTTCATTTTTAATAGGAAGGGTTGGGTGAAATTTGGAGGCAGGATTAGGTAACTCATGAAATAGTTACAGTTTCTTTAAAATTGTTAGTCATAATTTAGACTGTGTTAATTGTTTAAATTGTGTTAGTCACAATTTACAATAATTCAAAATATATTCTGCTGAAACTATCCTTTAACACAACCTGTTAGGTAATTGACAAATGCATCAATTCTGAAAGTGAATAGGAGATAATTTAATAGACTACTTCATGATGGAAAGAATTAATGTAATTTAATAGAAAAATGGTAATTCATCTTTTTCTTCATAACTATTTAAATCTTACATTAATTTTACTTACAAAACTGAACATAAATATAAAAATATTGGCAATTTAGGCAAGCAGACAGAAATAATACAAATATTTAACAATTCATAATCTATAAAGCAGAGACTTGCTTATTGTTTTATTATGCAGGGTAATAATGTGAATCCACTTAAAATTAGTTATAATTTTATATAACTGTCAGTATATGCCCTTTCCACTAGGAAATACAAGACAAATTTTTGAGCTGCAAACACATTTCCTCATTTAATGGCCAGTAATTGCTGTAATTAGTTCTGGAACCATAATTCAAGCAAACATTATACGATTATAATTAAATATAGAAATACACACACAAAGATAGTTGTGAATCTGGTACTAGTAAATAAAGTTATCTTTGTTGAAATATTATCACTACCTTGACTGTAGGTAAAAATGCAAATTTCAATCAGTAGTCTTGTCCACTCTCAGATTAGGTTGGAACATAAATGGCAATTTGGAATAGACTATCCTAAACATGAAAATTTGCTCAAAGACTTTCTTTAAAGATAGGTGCTCAGAACTAACAGGAGTTAACATTAAATTTCAACAAGTGGGTTTGTTTAGTTTTTTAGAGATACTAAATATATTATATTTATTGAAAGGGGGGGAAGGTTAGGAAAGTATGAGAAAGAGGAGAGCCAAAGGGGAGTAGGAGACAGACAAATAGGCAGAGGAAAACGGGCTGTGGTGGAGTGGGGCAGGGCAGAGAAACAGAAGGGTAGTCACTGCAGAGATAACAATATGGAGAGATCGGAGGAGTATTCTAGATTTCTCAGTAGTGCAACATACAATCAGAAAGTCATATTTGCATGTCTGCATGCCTTTTTATTTCAGTTTATATGTATTAGCAATTTTGGTTAGAATTGAATTTTAATTATGATGATTAGACATAGATCAATTGTGAGTGAAATGTATATACAGATTTAACTGTAGTTACCATTCAATATAAAGTAAAGAATCTGCCAGCGATGCAGAAGACCTGGGTTCAATCCCTGGGTCGCAAGATCCTCTGGAGAAGGGAATGGCTACCCACTCCAGTATTCCTTCCTGGAGAATTCCATGGGCAGAGCAGCCTGGTGGGCTACAGTCCATAGGGTTGTAAAGAGTTGGACATGACTGAATGACTAACACTTTCAACATTCAATAAATCATTCACATTGTGTCACTTCCCTTCTCCAGTGGGGGATCTTCCTGACCCAGGGACCGAACCCAGGTCTCTTGCATAGCAGGCAGATTCTTTACCATCTGAGCCACCAGGAAAGCCCAGTTTTAAAGGATTTGACTCAAATAACTAAAAATTAGTTACATATGGCTTCAACCAGTTGAAGGAACCCTGTTGGCATGACACTTGGTGGCAGCCCTCTATAAACTGTAATGGGTAAGATGTTTATTTAGGTTCCACAAATTTCCACGTGTTGGTTAACATGGTAGAAAAATGATTAAAATATCAAGTGATTATATTAGGGCTTTTTTGTTTTGTGTTCAATATTAAGTAAATACTACAGTGTTCAAAATGCTTTGCTAGGTATGTATTGGTTTGATCACTAGTTTGGGGTAAATATCCAGGAGTGGAGTTGCTGCATCATAAGGTAAGTGCATAGTAGACACTCCTACTGTCAACCGAAAGAAAATAATGCAAGAAGCTGCAGATAAGGAAATGGTTTATTTAGGGTCTTAACCAAATTGTAAACAATCCCCTATGTCCGCATCTTTTGATGTAAACAACTTTTGCTTTAGTGTCTCGGGGCCTCCCCTGAGTCTCAAAAGCTGGTTCCAGAGTTAATAATTAGGAATGTAAACATGTGGAAACAGAGACTAGCTGCTGGGCTGGGAAACTGGTACCAAGTGGGACTAGAAATCAGCCACATCACAGAGTTACCAAACTCCTACTTCCTCAGAGATATAGATAAAGGTCTGACACGCATTCCTAAACTGTCTTTACAGAAACCAGATCCCCACCAGATGAAAACTGCTGACCAAAATCACGTAGACCCCAGTTCAGTTAAAACCAGAAGACTGACAATGCTAGAAATTTCACCTTGATGTCAACTAATCCTAGAATTGAGCACAAGCCGATTAGGCAGCCTGCAGCCTCCTCCCTCACACTGCCTTTGAAAACCCTCTCCTGAAAACCATTGTCTAGAGTTTGGGTCTTTTGAGCATGAACTGCCCATTTTCCTTGCTTCAGTTTAGTTCAGTTCAGTCACTCAGTTGGGTCCGACTCTTTGCGACCCCATGAATTGCAGCATGCCAGGCTTCCCTGTCCATTACCAACTCCTGGAGTTTACTCAGACTCATGTCCATCGAGTCTGTGATGCCATCCAGCCATCTCATCCTCTGTCGTCCCCTTCTCCTCCTGCACCCAATCCCTCCCAGCATTAGGGTCTTTTCCAATGAGCCAACTCTTCGCATGAGGTGGCCAAAGTATTGGAGTTTCAGCGTCAGCATCAGTCCTTCCAATGAACACCCAGGACTGATCTCCTTTACGATGGACTGGTTGGATCTCCTTGCAGTCCAAGGGACTCTCAAGAGTCTTCCTCAACACCACAGTTCAAAAGCATCAGTTTTTCAGTGCTCAGCTTTCTTCACAGTCAAACTCTCACATCCATACATGACCACTGGAAAAACCATAGCCTTGACTAGATGGACCTTTGTTGGCAAAATAATGTCTCTGCTTTTTAATATGCTCTCTAGGTTGGTCATAACTTTCCTTCCAAGGAGTAAGTGTCTTTTAATTTCATGGCTGCAGTCACCATCTACAGTGATTTTGGAGCCCAAAAAAATAAAATCTGACACTGTTTTCACTGTTTCCCCATCTATCTGCCATGAAGTGATGCGACCAGATGCCATGATCTTAGTTTTTTGAATGTTGAGCTTTAAGCCAACCTTTTCACTCTCCTCTTTCACTTTCATCAAGAGGCTTTTTAGTTCCTCTTCACTTTCTGCCATAAGGGAGGTGTCATCTGCATATCTGAGGTTATTGATATTTCTTCCGGCAATCTTGATTCCAGCTTGTGCTTCTTCCAGCCCAGCGTTTCTCATGATGTACTCTGCATATAAGTTAAATAAGCAGGGTGACAATAGACAGCCTTGATGTGCTCCTTTTCTTATTTGGAACCAGTCTGTTGTTCCCTGTCCAGTTCTAACTGTTGCTTCCTGACCTGCATACAGGTTTCTCAAGAGGCAGGTAAGGTGGTCTGCTATTCCCATCTCTTTCAGAATTTTCCACAGTTTATTGTGATCCTCACAGTCGAAGGCTTTGGCATAGTCAATAAAGCAGAAATAGATGTTTTTCTGGAGCTCTCTTGGTGCCCTACAGATAAATTATACTTTTCTTCACCACAACCCAGTGTCAGTAGGTTGGCTTTGCTGCACTTAAGATGAGTGGACCCAAGTCTGGGTTTAGCAACATTAAGAACTGCAGTTTGGGAGACGCAGAATCTGGTAACCTGAAGGAAGGCAACCGGTGCAGTCACTCTAGTCAGTAATGAAAATGACAACGACTGATCTCTGCTCTGGAAGCTTCATGGTTGCTTTCTGGATAACAATGAAGAAATATAGGGAGTAAAAATGTGTCACTTTTGCTGACAAGGATGGGTTCCTGTTTGAAATGTGATTTGCTGGGAGAGATGGAGCAGATCCCCATAGACTGACAGGATTTGAGAGAAGGCCACAGAAACCAGTAGCCGGCACGCTGAAAGGATTGAAAGACATTTGCTGCCCAAGGACCGGGAGGTAGGATTGAAACAAACAATCCAAATGGTGCTTTTGGTTTTACTCTCTCTTCCCGACAAGGGAGGGCTTCCCAGGTGGCTCAGTGGTAAAGAGTCCGCCTGCCAATGCAGGAGATGCAGGGTTGATCCCTGAGTTAGGAAGATCCTCTGGAGATGACCGGCCACTCCAGTATTCTTGTCTGAAAAATCCCATGGAGGGAGGAACCTGGCAGGCTACAATCCATGGGGTTGCAAACAGTCAGATGTAACCTAGCAACAATAACTGGCTGCCTTAAGGTTTAGGGGTGGTGCTCGGGGCTTCTTGTCACCAGAGGATGGGGGCAGCTCTACACACGCATCCCTTTATGCCAGGAAACGCAGGATGGGACGGATTCAGATAATAATCTTTTGGACACAGGCATCTATGTGCCTAGTTCCAGGGCAGGAAAGGGTGTGGGACTCAGAGATGGATGATAAAAAGCACCAAGAATGTAACATGTGGAGCCATGGTTCTAGGTGAAAGGACAGGAAGAAACAGTCCGGCCACAGTCCAGTGCTGGGAAGTACGCAAGTGGGGAGTCCGAGAAAAAAAAGAGGGAAGAACCTCTCCACTTATCCTCCCCACCTGCCCAGTCACTGCAAACTCCTCCAGCAGGGAGATCATAGCTTCCTGGTGTCTGTGACTGTAACCTTTGAAATGCTAAGTTAACTCTTACAGCTCTGAACAAAAATTTAAGAGGAGAAAAACAAATTTAATACAAAGGCTATATTTTATTTTTATATATACATGGGCACATTCCCAGGAAAATGAAGACCCAAAGAAGCAATTAGAGCTGGATGCTTATGTCTTAGGTTGGACAAAGGATAGTAAACTGTGAGGACAGGACAAGGCAAAGGGGTTTGGACTAGCGTGGTGATTTGTGGAAATGTGACTAGGAAGATGAGGGTTAGTTTAACAAGCTCATTTGTACAGATTTCTCGCAGCCTTAATTTCCCATCTCTCATGATAAGAATGTCTTCTTTCCTGCTGATACAGAGAAGATGCCTTTCACCTGAGATTTTTGTCTCCTCCTTTCCAGAATTAAAAAGGAAGATCAAAGTGTCCTGCTTGATCTGCTGCTTTTAAAGAGACTTTAAGTCAAAATACTAACATTCCAATGAGGCGTGTTTTGGGATGACCTGGTCTGAACAGCTACATTTTGTTGCTGTTAAGTCTGAATGAGTAGTAGATAATGTGGGTGTTATATGAGATAATTCCCTACCTTCTAGGTGCTAGAGGGGATGGATTATTCCAATCAGGAAAACCTTAAAATAGAGGGATGTTAGTGGGACCATATTCGAAACAAAATGAGTCTATGACTAACGAGTTTTGCCACCATTTTTGTTGAAAACAAGCCTCTGGAAGTTCTGGTGGTGGTGACACAAGAAGATAGTTTCAGATAATTAAGTAAAATCAAAGTTTTGCTTTATTTTTGTAACCTTGGTTATAAAAACATTCTTTCCCACAGTTGTTTAGAATTTAGATCTTCAGCTGAAAGTACTCCCCAGTCATTCACAACTCTTAAGGCTGAAGAGACTTTAATTCTTAAAGTATTGTTTCCAGAGAAATTAATATGTCATGTTGAAAATTGTCTTTGGATGTTTATTCTGAATGATAAATTTTATTTCTATTTGATTCATTAGATAAGATACTACAGGCTTCCCTGGTGGCTCAGATGGTAAAGAATCTACCCTGCAGTGTGGGAGACTGGGGTTCAATCCCTGGGTCAGGAAGATCCCCTGGAAAAGGGAATGGCAACCCACTCCAGTATTCTTGCTTGGAAAATTCCATGGATAGAAGAGCCTGGTGGGTATGGTTCATGGGGCTCAAGAGTCAGAAACCACTGAGCGACTAACACTTTCACTTTATTCCACTTATTAGTGGAGAAAGTTAAGGATTAACAGCTAAAGGATTTCTGCAAAGAGTGAGTACATAGATATTTTAAATGAGCATTTGTTATTTTCTCACACCTTTTCAGTTTTTAAGATTGATTTTACTCAAAGTTGCATAACCCAATTGAAAAAGAATAGTATAGGATTGTAGAAAGTTTGAGAGGGGAAGGAAATTTCTAATCACAGATATAAAATGGAAAGGTAAGGAAATGTGTTCAAGTTTGCCTAAGTCCCAAGGACAACACTGGCTGTTGTGTGTTTCATATTTTCATATCTAATCAGTGAATCAATGGACTTCACAGAGATGCTACAACCAATAAAATACTTAAGAAATCTTACCTTTAAAGAAGCACAATTCTCCTCCTGCCAAACTGGAGAGTTTCTTAATAAGATACCCAAGGATGTGAGATATAGTCCATTTTGCTTCACAATTCTATGAAGAAACAAAGGTTTATTCACTATTTATATTTTCTCTTTTATGACTTGCTACAAAAATTATTCATACTTTAAGTTGCCACTTCTCCTTTCTGAAAACTCTCATTTAAACTACTGTATTCTGTTATATTCAAAGTAGTGTTACAATAATTATGTTCTACCCTGTTAGATAATTAAAGATAAAATTTACTCTCAATTTTGTGTGATTTTTTGCTTGGTTTTTGCTGTATCATTGTGTTCCTGTAACTATACATTATCAAGTTAGTTTTCTCTAACGCTAGACATTTTTGCATTTTACATCATTGCTATTATTGTGAGGAATGGTATTAGAGTATTAGGGATGACTAGTTCTGTTTTTCAACAGTGAAATTCCTACACAACAATGGAAGTGGAAACTCAAGCAAATGTAGTTCACGTGGATTTTTGTGATTATTTTATCACTTTCCTCAAAAAAACAGATCTATATTGAATGTTGACTAGGAGCCAGGCATTGTTTTACATACTGGCCATACAGAAGGAGAGGAGACATAAGCTACTTTTCTAAAGAAGCTTATAATCTAGTGGGAGGAGCTAGAGAAGCAATAAAATGTGTAAGTAAAGTATGAAATATACTAAAGGGTGATGAGTCTATGCTGAAAGATCAAGGAGGGGAAGAGAGTGGAGGAGAGGAGGGTGTTTTTTTATTTGACTGATGGCTGTGTCTCCTAGGAGAATAGACATACCCTACCTGAAGACATCTAGTGGAGGTGATGAAATTCCAGTTGGGCTATTTCACATCCTGAAAGATGATGCTGTGAAAGTGCTGCACTCAATATGCCAGAAAATTTGGAAAACTCAGCAGTGGCCACAGGACTGGAAAAGGTCAGTTTTCATTCCAATCCCTAAGAAAGGCAATCCCAAAGAATGCTCAAACTACCGCACAATTGCACTCATCTCACACACTAGCAAAGTAATGCTCAAAATGCTCCAAGCCAGGCTTCAGCAATACATGAGCCGTGAACTTCAGATGTTCAAGCTGGTTTTAGAAAAGACAGAGGAACCAGAGATCAAATTGCCAACATCTGCTGGATCATCGAAAAAGCAAGAGAGTTTCAGAAAAACATCTATTTCTGCTTTATTGACTATGCTAAAGCCTTCGACTGTGTGGATCACAATAAACTGTGGAAAATTCTGAAAGAGATGGGAATAATAGACCACCTGACCTGTGGGTCTTGAGAAACCTGTATGCAGGTCAGGAAGCAACAGTTAGAACTGGACAGGGAACAACAGACTGGTTCCAAATAGGAAAAGGAGTACGTCAAGGCTGTATATTGTCCCCCTGCTTATTTAACTTATATGCAGAGTACATCATGAGAAACCCTGGACTGGAGGAAGCACAAGCTGGAATCAAGATTGCCGGAAGAAATATCAATAACCTCAGATATGCAGATGACACCACCCTTATGGCAGAAAGTGAAGAGGAACTAAAAAGCCTCTTGATGAAAGTGAAAGAGGAGAGTGAAAAAGTTGGTTTAAAGCTCAACATTCAGAAAACAAAGATCATGGCATTTGGTCCCATCACCACATGGGAAATAGATGGGGAGACAGTGGAAACAGTGTCAGACTTTATTTTTTGGGGCTCCAAAATCACTGTAGATGGTGATTGCAGCCATGAAATTAAAAGACACTTACTCCTTGGAAGGAAAGTTATGACCAACCTAGAGAGCATATTAAAAAGCAGAGACATTACTTTGCCAACAAAGGTCCATCTGGTCAAGGCTATGGTTTTTCCAGTGGTCATGTATGGATGTGAGAGTTTGACTGTGAAGAAAGCTGAGCACTGAAAAACTGATGCTTTTGAACTGTGGTGTTGAGGAAGACTCTTGAGAGTCCCTTGGACTGCAAGGAGATCCAACCAGTCCATCGTAAAGGAGATCAGTCCTGGGTGTTCATTGGAAGGACTGATGCTGAAGCTGAAACTCCAATACTTTGGCCACCTTTGCGAAGAGTTGACTCATTGGAAAAGACCCTGATGCTGGGAGGGATTGGGTGCAGGAGGAGAAGGGGACGACAGAGGATGAGATGGCTGGGTGGCATCACCGACTCGATGGGCATGAGTTTGAATGGACTCTGGGAGTTGGTGATGGACAGGGAGGCCTGGCGTGCTGCGATTCATGGGGTCGCAGAGAGTTGGACACGACTGAGCGACTGAACTGAACTGACTGAACTGACCTGAAGACAAGGGCTCTGTCCTGGGTTGCTTGTCACCATATCCCAGTGTGTATCATTAGATGTGGCACTTACCAAGTGTTGAATAAATGGATGGATAAACCTGGTGTTAAATAATTCCTCCCCCTATCCTGATCTACTCTTTCTTTTTCACACTACTTTATATAGAGTGTAATTTACTTATTAGTTATGTTTATTGTTTATTATCTGCATTGCTGGGCTAGACAGTCACCTGCACAAGCAATAAGAATTTTTATTCATTTTGTTCACTGATGAATCTCAAGCACCAAGAATATTCCCTAACAAGCAGGCAGTAGGATTTAATAAATACTTGTTGCATGAATGAATTTTAATAAGTGATTTCACTAAAAGGAAACAATGAAGTTATTAACTTCTGACACAAGAATTTTGTTTGCTACTTTTAGCAAGCCAGTTTATTCCTGCCAATAACACACATTCTGATGGCTACTGACAAATTCACAATGTCTGTACCCAAGGATCCTAGGAATAAAATGCTTAAGAAACTAAACCTGATGCCAAATTCATTTACCTTGGAATATCAAATGCTACAATGTACTATCTACTCATTCAACTGTCAAAGGGACAGCTTCTCTTCTATTCTTAAGATTTTTAAAAGGGAAAAGTGAGAGAAAAGTATGTAAATGAAACAGGACTTAGCCCTGGTGTGGATTCTTTCAATGATTGAAATTTACCAGAGTTTTTTTCTTTTGAATAAAATGATTTAGAGCCTTTCCTATACAAGACCCATAAGCCTCACCCACCATTTATTTTCTGACAAAGCTAGGGGGATACTTATATTTCAATCCAGGAGTTTCCTTTGTTATCCTAATAAAAGGATCAGAGGTTTTAAAGAGGTGCCATTTACACTTGGAAAAGCCACAGGCAACACTAGAAATACAATCTGAGAACCAGAGTTCAGGAAAATGACACCTGAAAATAAATGCCCCATATGAACATAGTTTTAATGCTTATGGCGTAGAAGTCAAGCGCACAGTGTTTTTCTCCCTGGATATCCTGAAACACCCAGTGATTTGCTGAAGCATTTTGGAAACATTTCTGTTCATTATTTATACATGACTGCTATATTAAATTTTAGTTTCTTAAGGGCAAGACATAGACTTCTACATCACAGCCTGCCCAGAGTCACGTGTGGGGGATGGGTGCTCTCTTAAAAACAGTGAACTTGTGGAATCCAGAAAAATGGTAGAGATGATAAAGAATATGTGGATACCAAGGGGGAAAGGGCAGAGTGGGAGGAATTCGGGGACTGGGATTGACATGCACACACTATTGATCCTATGTTAAAACAGGTAACTAATGAGAACATCCTGTATAGCACAGGGAATTCTATTTAATGCACTGTGGCGACCTGAACCAAAACGAAGTCCAAAAGGGAGGGGATATGTGTGGATGATTCACTGCTGTAGGGTAGAAACCTACCACAACATTTTAAAGCAGCTACACTCCAGTAAAAATTAGTTAAAAAAAGAGTGAACATCCTTGAAATCATTTCCAGGTAGAAAACTGTGGGTTATTTTCATTGAGAAAGTATGGTCATTTATAGAGAATTTAAAATCCCACCATATTACATAATACCCACTGGGCTCAAATGTGAGCAATTTTTATGATCCTAATTTGCCTCTGTGCGCCTTTATATCTTGCTCGGGACTTCTAGAAGATTCTATGCTTACACTAAAAATTTCCAAAGTCTGTTTCATACTTTGCCTAGTCCTGTGTAAGTTGCTATAGCCAAGGGTTTTATGGCGAAGTAAATTAGAAAACATTATATAAAAATTGCCTTCTGTTAGAGGTTTACAAGGCAAGCTAGGATTTTAAAAACTGTAAGAAAGTCTGCATAAATTGACCCCTTTAACCTTGTTTAACTTCACATTTCCCAAACTTGTTTTTTCTCAGAACTCTTTTTTAATGTAATAATAACTCTATCTTTGATGTTATAAGATGCCATCTATTTAAGACAACTCGTTAATTTATGTACCACTAAGAAAGGAAAACACTGACAGTCTGCCTTTGATTTTTAAGACTCATTTAAATATACAGTGACAAAGCACAAACTCAAGAAATAGTACTTTATTCTACATAATGAAATGGAAATATGTATTCTAGTAATGAAAAATTAAAAATTTTAAAAGTTGTATTATTGTCCATTTTAGTAATTTTGGTATGTCTATCAATTATTTTCTAGATTTCCATACACTGTCAGAAGCTGTCCTTTGAATTCTGATATAAACACATTTAATAGTATACTACGATACCACTTTGAGAGTCCCTCGAGAGTCTCTTGGACAGCAAGGAGATCCAACCAGTCCATCCTAAAAGAAATCAATCCTGAATATTCATTGGAAGGACTGATGCTGAAGCTGAAACTCCGATACTTTGGTCACCTGATGCAAAGAACTGACTCATCTGAAATTACCTTGATGCTGGGAAAGAATGAGGGCAGGAGAAGAAAGGGTGACAGAGGAAGAGATGGTTGGATGGCATCACTGACTTAATGGACATGAGTTTGAGTAAGCTCTGAGAGTTGGTGATGGACAGGGAGGCCTGGAGTGCAGCAGTCCATGGGGTCACAAAGAGTTGGACACGACTGAGTGGCTGAACTGAACCGACCATACCACCTCATGGGCTTTCCAGGCAGCTCCATGGTAAAGAATCTGCCTGACAATGCAGGAGCCACAAGAGGCACAGGTTTGATCCCTGGGCACAGGAAGAGCCCATGGAGAAGGAATGGCAAGAAACTCTAATATTCTTGCCTGGGAAATCCCTTGGACAGAGGAGCCTGGCGGGCTACAGTCCACGGGGTCTCAAAGAGTCAGACATGATTTAGCAACATTAAAACAACAACAATATCACCTCATACATTTCTTTTTATTAACTTGATTTTTATTAGAGTACAATTGATTACAAAGTTATGCTGGTTTCTGCTGTATAGCAAAGTGAATCAATTATACATAAACATATATCTGTTCTTTTTTAGATCTTTTCCCCCATATAGGTCATTACAAAGTATTAAGTAGAGTTCCCTCTGCTATACAGTAGGCCCTCACTGCTTATCTATCTTATACATAGTAGTGTATATATGTCAATCCCAATCTTCCAATTTACCCCTCCCCTCACTCTTTCCCCCTTGGTAACCCTAAGTTTTTTGCCTACATTTGTGACTCTATTTCTGTTTTGTAATAAGTTCATTTGTACCATGCTTTAAGATTCCATATGTAAGCAATATGATATGATATTTGTCTTTCTCTGTCTAATGCACTTCACTCAGTATGACAATCTCTAGGTTTGTCCATGTTGTTGCAGATGGCATTATTTCATTTTTTATGGCTGAGTAATATTCCACTGTTATCTCAAGAAAAAAAACAAGAAATGTGCATAATTTCTTTTATCACAGTTGTAATATCACACATCATAGTTCTAACTCTAGATTTTTCAAGTGTAAACACTTTGAGACTTACAGGTAGTGTCAGGAGAAAGCACCTTAAAGAGAACTCCAGGGCTGACGGGGACCACATCCACTTGTCCTCACTGATCACTCATGATAAACTTCACTACAGACCGTGCTCCTGTAATCTGCCTCATGATGTCTGCATGTGTGAATTTCAAACCAGATGTTTAACGACTCTAGGTAGGATCCATATTCTCACTTCTCGGTATCTTCCTGCCATGTTCACTTGGTGTAAAAGTAAGGTCATTATAAATCTTATTTATTAACAAGAGAACACTCTTCTCCTTGCAGCGGCCATGTGTAAACACTGCGTATTTGCAAAATCCATTTTATGTTACTATGTTTGTTAGCAAATCGTACTTTCATTTGCCTATTTGTAAAGACTTTTGTTTGTTAAAATGACAAATGTAATTCTATAGAGACATTAAATCAGAAAAGCCACACAATTTGCTGGTGCTAAAAATATGTCATTTTAATAATTAAGATACATAAATAAAGTGTTTATGATAGAAACAATAAAGTTGTCTCTCAATTCTATACAAACACTGAATTTCCAAGCAATTTGTAAGGAATATATTCATCTTCTTACATTCACAATAATGGTTGAACAATGATGTTTATCACTTTTTAATTTTTATATTCTATAAATTCACACACTATTAATTTATAGTATTACAGTGCTTGATAATCTTGACAATATGAAATAAAATTCTTCTAATGGTATGTAGAAAATAAAATAAAATAATTAAAATTCATTTGTATAACTTTATGAAAACAAAATAATTAATATTTTTTCTGTAAAAATAAATTATGTACTTTGTGTTGAAACACCATTCTATTAAAGTGTTTAGAAAATAGTTACATTCATGTTTTAGCAGTGTGCTGAAACATTCTTATTTGCCATTCTCTCATGCATGATAAAGTGAGGTGCAAGCTGTTCACATGTGAGAAAAACAGCTTATTTTTCACAGGAAAGGAAACAACGTATGAAATAGAATTCACTTAAAAAACCCAAGTGTCCTGTGATAGAAATACAAAAATTCACTAAGAAAAAAGCATTTTTCAAGGCCTTTGAGGTGATGCAACTTTTGACTAGGCTTCATCAAAGGTGGTTTTTAATCATGCTACCCTGTAAGTTCCATTAAATTGGCATGTCCATCAATTGCTGGTTAAAGGTCAATGCTATAATTTAAAACATAGTGTTTGGTCAACTGACTGAAGTACGACAGCTGAACTCTTCACTGACCACCTTTCATAAAGGAGCAAGAGAAACAAACATCTCCATTCTGCTTGAAGTGTGGCTCCCCACAGCAGCACCTTTGGCATGGAGCACAATTTCCATGGGGTAGCACAATATGAAAACTGTCTGATGCTGATGGCAGGGATCCGATTGAGCCAAATTTGCTGGTTCATCTAGAAACTGGTGAAAAACTCAGCACTGATTTAAGTTTAACCAGAGAGGAAAAATCCAACAAAGATCCAACAAAAATCCAACGGATCCAACAAAGGTCCGTCTAGTCAAAGCTATGATTTTTCCAGTAGTCATGTATGTATGAATGTGAAAGTTGGACTATAAAGAAAGCTGAGTGCTGAAGAACGGATGCTTTTGAACTGTGGTGTTGGAGAAGACTCTTGAGAGTCCCTTGAACTGCAAGGAGAGCCAACCAGTCCATCCTGAAGGAGATCAGTCCTGGGTGTTCATTGGAAGGACTGATGCTGAAGCTGAAACTCCAATATTGTGGCCACCTGATGCAAAGAACTGACCCACTGGAAAAGACCCTGATGCTGGGCAAGATTGAAGTCAGGAGGAGAAGGGGACGACAGAGGATGAGATGGTTGGATGGCATCACTGACTCAATGGACATGAGTTTGAGTAGGCACCGGGAGTTGGTGATGGACAGGGAGGCCTGGCGTGCTGCGATTCATGGGGTCGCAAAGAGTCAGACACGACTGAGGGACTGAACTGAACTGAACTGAAGACAGGAAAAAAATCTGTCCTTATCCACGAGAAATCCCTGAATGGCAGTTTGGAAACGAGCGTTCCTTCTGCTGTTTCTTCTTCGTCTTACTTTTCCTCTGCTTTTTCTCAGCCTTCTTTTTGCTTGGCTTCTTTTGCTTGCTTTCCTCTTTATACCATGGCCCCCAGACTCCCCCGTTGAGCCGAGGGTTACTTCTGGGGTCTTTGGGGGGGTACCTGACCGGCACCGCGGTTTTGTTGAACTGGGAGAGCCTGCGGAGGAGCTGCTTTACGATCCCGGGATACCGGCTGGAAAGGTCCACTCTCTCGTAGGGGTCGGCTGTGATGTTGAACAGCCACACGCTCTTGCCGGTTGACAAGGTAATGCGCTCGTTGTGCCATCGGTTCGGGCCCAGGTTGCTGAAGGACTGAGGGGGCACCCAGTCACTGTACCCCGGGTTCCCTGTGAGCAGCTTCCAGTGCTGCACCCTGATCGCGGACTGAATGGCCGTGTTCCAGATCCCATAGCCTGCAGCCCAAGAGCCGTTCTTCGCCTTGGTATAAATGGGGTCGATGTTGTGCAAGATGTCCACCCGGGGAGAACGAAGGCCTTCGCTTATGGTCTCCCAGACGTCATAGCCGTCCAGCTGAATGCTCTCGTCGATCTGCCCTTCAGCCAGTGAAATCAGAGTGGGGTACCAGTCCGTGATGTGCACAAGCTCCTTACACACGCTGCCCTTGTTCTTCAGGAGCGGGCTGTGCACGAAGCCAACAGCCCGGATCCCTCCCTCCCAATAGGTTCCTTTGCTCCCTCTGAGGGGCCAGTTGCTTCCTCCTGCTGTGGGCTGACCACCGTTATCTGAAGAGTATATGATAATGCTGTTGTTGTAGAAACCGTATGTCTTGAGAGCCAGGGTCACATTATTAATTGCTTCATCTAGGCAGGAAAGCATGGCAGCATACCTGCGTCGGTTTATGTTGACAATGGACCTGTAGTGTTCAAAATACCTCCCAGGGGCTTGCAGTGGAGAGTGCACAGCTTGGTAGGCAATGTATAAAAATATAGGCTTTCTGGGGTCATGGGAAGCTAAGATTTGCTGCACTCTCTGAGTGTACATCTGTGTGGAGTATATGCCGTTGTCGTAGTCCCAGGCAGCATTGTCATTTTCGTACAAGTCATAGCCACACATCCCAGGACTGTCACATTTGTAGTGTGTATAGTAATCGCCACTTCCCAAGAGGGAACCAAAAAAGGTATCAAATCCTCTCTTGGTGGGCATACATTCTTTTCTATAAAAACCCAAGTGCCATTTTCCAACCATATGTGTTGAATATCCAACCTCCTTCAGCTTCTGAGGTAGGGTTGCATTGTCCAGAGGTAAGCAGTTGGGCTGGGTAGGTCTTATGATAGAATGTTGAAGTCCGGTGTGTATCTGATACCTAACAAAAGAGTAAAAAAATGTGTCAGTGCAGGATAAAAGAGAGATTCCACAGAAAACAACGATTCTTCTATTAAATAATGTTTCTATGATGATAAATGCTACTGCAAATAAAATTGATCAATTCAGTATTTCTCCTGTTGACCCAAAAGTCCTGCCATAATTAGCTACACATTTAATATTTGAAATGAATTTTCACTTTAAATCAGTACTTTTGAAACTAAGATTTCATTACTTATTTCAAAGTCTTTTTAAAGTTCTTATAACAGAATTAATTTAAACAAACTTTAATCATTTGAATAATTATATGATTCACCAAACTAATGTGATAAAAGAAAGAATGTAAGTTTCAGAGTGTTTGTAACCAAGCAGGATTCTGTGGATCCTACCATACAGTTGAGCTCATTTCACATACCAGTAAGGCAATGCTCAAAATTTTTCAAGCTGGGCTTCAGCAGTACATGAATGGAGAATTTCTAGATATACAAGGTGGATTTAGAAAAGGCAGAGGAACCAGAGATTAAATTGCCAACACCCACTGGCTCATAGAAAAAGCAAGAGAATTTCAGAAAAAAAAATCTGCTTCATTGACTACACTAAAGCCTTTGGTTGTGTGCATCTGAACAAACTGTGGGAAATTTTTAAAGAGATGAGAATACCAGACCTGTCTCTTAAGAAGCCCATATGCAGGTCAAGAAGCAACAATTAGACATGGACATAGAACAACGGACTGGTTCAAAATTGGGAAAGTAGTATGACAAGGCTTGTCACCCTGCTTCTTTAACTTATGTGCAGACTGCATCATGTAGAATGCCGGGCTGGATGAATTAAAAGCTGGAATCAAGATTGCAGAGAGAAATATCAACAATCTCAGATATGCAAATATTACTATTCAAATGGCAGAAGGCAAAGAGGCACTAAGAACCTTTTGATGAGGGTGAAAGAAGAAAGCGAAAAGGCTGGCTTAAAACACAACATTCAATAAACTAAGATCATGGCATCTGGTCCCATAACTTCATGGTTAATAGATGGGGAAACAATGGAAACAGTTACAGACTTTATTTTCTTGGGCTCAAAAAATCACTGTGGACAGTGACTGCAGTCATGAAATTAAAAGATGCTTGCTTCTTGAAAGGAAACCTATGACCAATCCAGACAGCATATTAAAAAGCAGAGACATCACTTTTCCAACAAAGGTCCATATAGTCAAAGTTATGGTTTTTCCAGTAGTCACATATGAATGTGAGAGCTGGATCATCAAGAAGGCTGAGCACCGAAGAATTGGTGCTTTTGAACTGTGGTGCTGGAGAAGACTCTTGACACATGCCTTGGATTGCAAGAAGATCAGACCAGTCAATCCTAAAGGAAATCAACCCTGAATATCACTGGAAGGACTGATGCTGAAGCTGAAGCTCCAATACTTTGGCCACCTGATGTGAAGAGCCCATTCACTGGAAAAGGCCCTGATATGCTGTCAGACATGACTTAGTGACTCAAAAATAACAACAAGAAGGATCCTATGGGGCCTTCTCAGGACAGACCATGCTCCCCCTCCCCACCACCCTCCCCCTTCCATGTCCTCTCCTGCTTCTTATCTGTAGGAAAACTATACCCTACTAGGCCTTCCCCAAAGTCCAAAGGATATATTTAATCAAAGAAGTGAGAAAATGCAGAAACAAAGGAAAACATTCAAGTATGAAAAAATTATAACTTAGCCATTAAACAAAGTCAAAGAACTTTAGTTTCTCCTCAGTGGCCATAAATAGTATTCTGAGCTTTATCTTTTAGCTATTTTGTAGACTCTGAAATCCCTACCAGGTGGAAGAAGTTAACTATATGCTGACCACAAGCACAAAGAACCCAGACCAGCTGGAACCAGAAAGTTGAAGATGTTGGTTCCTGATTACATCACCATCAACCAATCAGAAGAATGTTCATCTTGGAGTTTGGGTCTTTTGAGCATTAGCTGCCTGGACTCCTTGCGTGGGGCCCTGCAATAAACACTTTTTCCTTCACCACAACTCAGTATCAGTAGATCAGCTTTACTGCACGCAGGTGAGGGGACTCAAGTCTGGTTTGGTAATATGCTGTTGTTGCTACTGTTATTTTTGGTCTAAAGAACTCACATTAGCTCCTAAATCATTTTTCTGAATAATTTATTTCAAGCTGGTTTGAAAGTACTAAAAATACATGTAAAATTATGTAAAAACCTCCTGTTTGTCAAAACCTGTTAAATCTCTGTAGTGAGAAACAGAACATCTCTGAATCACAATATATTGTTGTTGAAAAGCCATTTTAGAAAGTGTTTTAGCTAGTGCTAAGGAAAGATTACATTTTTCCAAAAACAGTAGGAAATGAATCCTTTCATATGCTTCCCACTGTCTCTTTTTAAGAAAATTACATTCACTTACAATTTAGTATAAGAAATCGATGTAACCTTTCTATACATTAAAATTAAATGTATGTTGATTTCCGGCATTGTTCTCTTCCCAAGGATATTTGCCAAGGGCTTTTATCCCCCCAGAGAATGGTTATTATCACATAAGTGTATGAATTTTCAACTGGGTCAAGATGTGCCCACTAGTTCATGCCATCTTAAAAGTGATTAATTCTATAGTTTATTATATAAGTTCAAAACAATTTTTGAATAGGAAATATAGACATTCTGAGAAAATGAAGTTTGCAAAAAGGGTTAGTGTAAAAATAAAAATATTCCTGGAATCAAATTACAAAGAGTTATATTGAGATAAAAAATAATTTAAAAAATTAATTGAACCTTAAAGTCCAACATGTTATATATGCCTTGGATTGACTAGTTTATTTTTAAATGTTCAAATGATAGTATAATGCAACTGTGAGTTCTTTCAAAGTGTCAACTGCAGTAACAGGCTGAAGGTTTATAGAAGCTGTAGTAATGTCCAGGCAGCATTCATATGGGCCCTGTCTACTCTGCTTATCATTTAGCTGTTGAAGTTCACAATGAATACAGTAATGAACTCCAAAGAAACAAGGTTTTAATAAATATAATTTAGTCCTAAATTCATAAAATATTATTGCTCTTGATAGTTTCTGATCCAGTTCAAGATCTAAAACGTTAACTTCTAAAACCACTAATTTTTGTATAAGCACATGACAAGTTGATAACACCTATCAATATAAACATTGAAGATATTTAAAAAGGTGAAATCTGTATGTTGTGAGACTGTGGGGAAGGATTTGTGGACATGGGGAAGGATTTCTACATAATTGTCTCATGTAGAAAATGTACTTGGCCAGACTATCTATTCAATTCATTGACCAGCTAACCAATTGAAGTTTTTCTAATTAAAACTGGGCACTTTTTTGCACCCAGTACTAAGGGCAAAGAGAACTGAGGCTTTTGGAAAGTGTAAAATACAGAAAATGTTCACACAAAAAAAAGAGTAGGAAAGAGGTCTGCTGCTTTCAGAAGATGGTACAGTGTTGGCAGACATAGAAGAGAGTACAGAGCTATTAATCAACTGTGTGGTTTCTGTCTTCTCCAGCATAGAATGGTTTTCATATTGGAAAATTCAGAATCAACAATATAAAGGTTTGGCAGCAGCTCCTAACAGAAGAGAGCTTTTAGGGAAGCTCCATCTTAAATGAGTTCAAGACTCTGGGACCAAATTGATGTTTGATGCACCATTAGAGGCAGGGGTTAAGGGTATGTTTTGTTTTGGGAGTCAGAGAAATCAGGGTTTGAATTTGTTCAACTGCTTATTAGCCGTGTGACTTTAAGCAGTACTTAACCCCCTTGATCCTCCATTTCTTCATCTGTAAAAGAGGGATAATAATACATATTGGATTGCTGTAGCCCTGAAAGAGAGCACAGAATCTGATAAGGTGAGTGCATTCAATAAATGATAGCTTTTACTATTATTAAGAGTTCTGAATCATGTTACTAACATATGTCTTTCAAGTTTTATAACTGACAGATCTTTCACATGCTTTATTGTGTTTAGTCCTTGTTACAACAGCGAGAAGTAGGATTGTTTACATTCATTTTATAGATGGGAGAATAGCGATACAGAGATATCCCCCCACCTCCTCCAATCTGCTTCACCAGGCTGTGATACGGATTCCTGAACAACACAGGCTAAACTGGATACTTTTCCTGTCTCCTCAAGAGTTAAGTCCAGCACTTCTTAAAAAGTCAAGGAGCAGAGGAAAGATACTGTCAGTCTTGGGAAGTTAATCTAACTTTCTAATTAAAGATAGGAAAAAATTATAAACCAAATAGTGAGGCTTATGCTGATCCTAGAAAATTTGAGAATGTATTTTTAAGTAGATAATTTTTGAGCATTTTTCTTTTAAAGCAAGTTCTGCTGCTGCTGCTAAGTCGCTTCAGTTGTGTCCGACTCTGTGCAACCCCATAGACGGTAGCCCACCAGGCTCCCCCATCCCTGGGATTCTCCAGGCAAGAACACTGGAGTGGGCTGCCATTTCCTTCTCCAATGCATGAAAGTGAAAAGTGAAAGTGAAGTTGCTCAGTCATGTCCGACTCCTAGAGACTCCATGGATTGCAGCCCACCAGGCTCCTCCGTCCATGGGATTTTCCAGGCAAGAGTACTGGAGTGGGTTGCCATTGCCTTCTCCTTTAAAGCATATCAGGTAGGGTCAAAAAGAAAAGTCCTGCCAAGTTAGCTTCATTTTCTTTTTAAAAAGGAGGAGAATTAAGAAAATAGCTTAGGAAAATGATTTTGTTGTTGTTTTGTTGCTAAGTTGTGTCTGACTCTTTTGCAAACCCCTGGGCTGTAGCCCACCAGGCTCCTCTGTCCATGGGATTTCCCAGGCAAGAATACTGGAGTGGGTTGCCCTTTCCTTCTCCAGGGGCCCTTCCCAACTGAGGATCAAACCTGTGTCTCCTGCTTAGCAGGTGAATTCTTTACCACTGAGCCACCTGGGAAGCCCCAGGAAAATGATAGGCATTTGAAAAGTCTGCCCTTGATTCTTTCCTTATAAAATAATGGAAAATCAACTGGATGACAGCCCTGAATATTCACAATGAGGATGATCTTATTCTTTCATATCAGTTAATTGCAAAGAGAAAATTTTCATTAACATGATCTTCTCTGGTTTCCACAACTGTGTGGAACAGGCAGGGGGGTTCCATTTATTAATTCCATCTAACAACAACAACAATAAAAGGATGCTGAAACTCAGAGTAATTTAGTGGCTTTCCTAAGTTTTATAGCTGTAAGTTTTGAGTTATGTACTGGAATCCAGACTTTGGGCTTTGGAAACTTTCTAGTGTATACTCACAGCTACAGTTAGACCCATGTAAAGTCTGGATTAATCTATCTGCATTAATCTTCAATACTTACTCATTTCCTTAGTTAAGCAGTATTATTGAGTGTATAATGTGTGCCAGGAATTAAGTTTTTGTTTTGCTTTGTTTCCCCCCTACTCCCAGAGCTGTTATATTCAGTCGGTTGTAAGTAAAGATCCTACTAGCGATGAAGGTATGAGTTCTCTGAACCCTGGGAATGGGGGGAGTCAGCACCATCAGTCATGGAGAACAGCACTGAATGTTAACATCTTTTCCTTTTTTCAGGAAGGAGATGGCTGGGATCTAGGGGAGTTCTTGATAAGAGTTTTTGGCTTGTCAGTGACATTGACTTGGCAACAACCAACTGGAAGGCCAATCAGATAATTGTTCAAAAGAATTACAAGATAGCACATTGATCAACATTAACTAACTGGCTGAGAATTCCTAGTCTGGAAGGTAGTTTCTGAAACAGCACAACTGGACCCTTTCTTTGGCTTCAACTCACAGATTATTATTATCCACCATTTGAATAAAGAAATAGAAGACATGTTTATTATCTAGGAGGAATAGTTAAAAGTGGATAATGAAGATTCAAAGTAATCTAAGTGACCTGAAATGTTGTTGAAACAAATACAATAAAATATACATAGAAAGTTAAGGAAGGGCTTAAAGACTGAAAAAGAATGTATCAAAAATATGTAGAATCCTGAATTAAGGGAGTCTTAATGGGCCAACTCTGGGAAAATGCAAGCATCAAAATAAACAGTGTTAGTAATAAACTGCACCCACAGACTAGGATAGGAAACCCTGAATTCAAATAGGAAAAGTTTGATATGTAATGTGATATAAAAGTACCTTCCCACAAAACACTTATTAATTGTATATATGGAAAAGAGTAAACACAGTGGAAGTGCTCAATTAACACATTAATCAAATGATCAAAGTTAACATCATCAGTAATCAGGAGAGATCAACATCTTGTGCCAGCAGATGAGATGCAGTGAGAAGAACATCTACAGTGTTGATTCTACAGTGTTCTACTCGAAAGTACACAATCTGAATCTAATCCTCAGTAAACATCAGGCAAAACCAAACTGAGGGACATTCTACAAAATAACTTGCCTAAAATTCTCAAAAGTATCAAGATTATATAAGGCAAACGAGGACTAAGAAACTTCCAGTTTGAAAGAGACTGAGGAGTCATGATGAATAAATGAAATAGGTGATTCTGAATTGGAATGTTTACAATAAGAACACGGTTGGAGAACTGGCAAAACCTAAATGCAGTCTGAAAACTAAATGTGAATAATAGTGTTTTCATGTTCTTGATAGCTGTGTTTTGGATAATGGGTAACTATCTTTGTAGGACATACACAATAAAGTGCTAGATATGATGGGGCATCAGGTTGGCAATTAACTCTCAAATGGTTCAGGAAAAAAAAGCTATTTATGTTGTTCTCTACTTGAAGATGTTCTATAAAAACAAGATGGTTTCAAAATTTTTAAAAAGTAAGAAAATGTAAACAAAAGGCATTACATGTTAATTTTAAAAAGTCAACCGCCTACATGTTAGTTACATACTACTATGTAAATAACTGTGGAAAGCTGAATCTATCAGACTATGAATTTAATAGAAAGCAAAAAAGATAAATAAGAGCTCAAGTATATATACTGTACTATTTTATTAATTATAATAATTATAGAAATGTATACAAAATAGAAATTAAATTAGATGAGGTAAAAATAAATATAAATAGAATTTCTTGCATTTCTTCTTGCATTCTAATGAATTATCCCGCATTGCTCTAGGGTGTCAGGACTACATTTGCAGATCACTGATATAGAAAGGAGATTGTAGACAGATGAAAAGCAAAAACACAGATTTTTTAAGGCTACTGAAGTAGTTTGGGTCAAAGATGATGGTAGCCTGGACTACCATCTAGTGGCAGTAAAAATGGAAGTGGATAGATCAAATGTATGCTTTGGACTTAGAACTTTAGGGCTAAATCAGTGAGGGAAGGGTGATGGAAGGACAAAGGAGGAAAAATCAAGAATGACTTCTAGATTTGTGGCTTTCAGAACATGGGGAATGGTAGATGGACCATCTGGTCTCTGTTTCTGTACTATATAATTGGGACTAATGGGTAACAAACAGTACAAGGAGGCAGATTTCAACCCAAAGCAGAAAAAAAAAAAATTCTAAGAAAGAAAAGAAACAAACACCAAAAAAATCTACCAAAGATTCTATAAAAGGCACACCTGAACTGGAAAAGAAGTACTAAGTGACACTTAAGGGTCCTTCTAGAAAAATTCATGGGTCAAGGACTACAGCTTAGCATTTCCATAAAGAATTCCATATAAGCTCAAAGCAGCTTTACAAAACCAAGTTTATATTATGTACAGACAACTGACAAAGAAGTTTCCACAATGTATCAATATATATTTAACTTCTTTTGAACAATATAAAGTTAGATTAAAAGATAGGTTTTTCACATAATATATTCTGAATACACACTGTAATCATGTTTGCTAAAAAATAAACTAATTTTGAAATTTAGTGGACTTTTTTTGTCTCCATCTGGCTACCATGTGAAGAAAATTTC
Source organism: Cervus canadensis (assembly GCF_019320065.1). Classification (NCBI taxonomy): domain Eukaryota; kingdom Metazoa; phylum Chordata; class Mammalia; order Artiodactyla; family Cervidae; genus Cervus; species Cervus canadensis. Next base: position 51,436,117 of record NC_057404.1, read on the forward strand.
ATATGAACAATAGTAAAACTAGAGTTGATGCCAAATCTCCTTAAATCTACAACCACGATTCTCACTTTCCACCAACTTAAAAGAAAAGAGCTATGTGGACCTTTCAGCATGGAATTAGAATACATGAAGAATTTTGTAATTTTTAAAAATATTAATTTATGTTATTGAGTGCTGGCAGTGGCAGTAATTTTTGAATTCTCTTTTCTAGAAAATGTCTTAATTTTAAAATAATCCAGTATTATTATTTTAATCCAGTTACACATTTAATGTAGCCTTATAAGTACAAATACAACGATGAAAGAAATGAATCCTAATAGTTTCATGAAGATTCTAAAGTCCAGGATGATTATAGGGTACAAAAGCAGCCAGTAGTGTAGTAAGAAATCAAAGGGAAGGAGACAGTACAACTGATCACAGTTTATGAATCAAATGTCACACAGATATGTATGTTAGAAATATACAACTTATTTTCCATATTCTGAAATTCCTTCCAAGTGACATCCTTTCTTTTGTCTCAAAGAGTGTAACTATTTATAGGCGTTAATTTCATTGTTTAGTACTTGCATCTTTAGGTGGAGGGTGATGGTGGGGGAGGGGTGTCATACCAAGTCTATGCCTTGTTCTTCATCTCATGGACAAACATCTTCTTGTTTATGAGATGAAAACTCAGCACAGTTTAGATGAATTACTTATTTACCACTCTTCTACCCATGAGTCAGACATTGCTGGTTCTGGGGATGACAAAGTTGAGTAAGATGGGTCCTGCTCTCAAGGAACTCAGTCTACATAAGATACATATAACAATGATCACGGCTGGAGTAAAAGCTACAACAGACAACCACAGCATTCTCTGGGTACTCACAGCAGGGTCAGGGAATGCTCCAAGAAGGGGCCATGTTAGATCTGAGTGTAATCATAGGAGTATCTGGGTGAATTTGGGAGAAGGACAGATATTTAAAATGCAACAACATGGACAAAAGCAGTTTCACAAAGGAACATGACTCATGATTCTTGAGGGAGGAGGAGCCATCCAGGTAAAGGGCTGAAAGGGAGGCAAAGAGAGAGTTTCAGCAGGAGAAGCATGATGTTCAAATACAAAAAGGGAGAGAGTTTGGCCCTCTGAGAACACAGATTCAGACATAAATTGGCAGGAGATGAGGGTATATAGACAAGTAGGTTCCGAATTCCAGAGAGTGGTTCTACAGCCTCCAGCTCTGCGAAGGCTTTAGTACTTAATGGAGTGCTCACAGGAATCCAGAGAAATGTTTCTGAAAAGAGAATAACATAATAATGAGTTTTGCATTATAAAAAGCACTCTGGTTGTAGTGGGAAGAATGCATTGGAATGGAACAGGACTTAAGCAAGGGGATTTGCACTAATCTAAGAGATAAAAGTTGATAGTCAAAGCGAAGATGGGTAACAGAAAGAATGAGAGAAGAAGATTAGAGATTTTAAAGAGGGACTTTTAATAGGGTTACAGGCCATATGTGAGAAGCATGGGAGAGAGAAATGTTGAGAATGAGTCCAGAATGTCTGATCAGGGTGGCTGAGGGAAAAGAAGCTTCTTGCACTAAGAAATCCTTGAAGGGGAGCAGGAATGAGTGGCAAGATGGTGAATCCTGCTCTGCATCACACTGGAGGCACCTATAAGATACCATCTGGAAGTTTATAGGATGAAACAACCAAGATTTGAGACTCATTAGCATATAGGTCAGAGAAGGCAATGGCACCCCACTCCAGTGCTCTTGCCTGGAAAATCCCATGGACGGAGGAGCCTGGTGGGCTGCAGTCCATGGGGCTGCAAAGAATCGGACACGACTTCACTTTCACTTTCACTTTTCACTTTCATGCATTGGAGAAGGAAATGGCAACCCGCTCCAGTGTTCTTGCCTGGAGAATCCCAGGGACGGGGGAGCCTTGTGGGCTGCCATCTGTGGGGTCGCACAGATTCGGACACGACTGAAGTGACTTAGCAGCAGCAGCAGCATATAGGTCATACGTGAATTCACCACAGCACGTGACACCATCTAAAGACAGAATAGAGACTGAGAGCCGAGGAAATACCAACATTTAGAATTAAAGCAAGGAGCACCAGGGAAAGTCTGAGATGAAACAGCTACGGGGTGAACTAGAGTAGCAGAGGGGAGTTAGAATCACCTATTTAACAGAGTCATAGCATTCCATACTGTGAAAGAGCCAAAGAAGGTGGGAATTGAGCAGGGTCACTGGATTTCATGAGCGTGTGTGACCTGTTAAATAATATTTTAATAGAATGGTGTGGGAAGAAGGCCAGATTTTTGTAAGCTGAGACATGACTGGAAAAGTGAAAATGTCTAGATGGTGAGCACAGATTGCTTCAAGACTATAAATGAAAAAGAAAAAATAAAAGAACATGTGTGGCTCTAAGCACTGACATGGGTAAGTGCATATGATGTACTGCTGAGTGAGTGCAAGAACATCTGCCTACAGAAGAATATCTTACTGCATTATTATCTGTTTACAATAAAAAGTATTTAAGTTCCATGAGGGCAGGGACTATTCATTGCTGTATCTCCACCACCTAAAATAATACTTGGTTCATAATAGGATCTCAGTAAGTATTTTTTTGAATGAGTGAATGAATAAGTATACATGTGTATGTATTCACTGAGAGAGATAAAGAAAATGTAAGATACACACCAAACCCTCAGACATGATTATTTCCAGGGGATAATAATTGTGGAAGAAGAAGCAGCTGTCACTTTCTGTTACATAAATTTATATATAGATGAAATCCAGATGAATCGGTTTCAAAATAACTAGCTTATTCTACTAGGATTAATTATTAATATGGGACTAATTTTACCAAGGCATTAGTTAGCCTTGGTAAATAAAAAAAGAAATCTAAATGCCAGTTGAATGGAAACACTCATTCATTTTATCAAGGAATTATCTTTTCAGTAAGGACATCTACTTGGGAGATTACTTTTAGAACAGAAGAAAGAGGATGGTATGTGCTAAATGAATTCTGTGCTCATAGTGACCCCACAGACTACAGCCCACCAGGCTCCTCTGTCCATGAGATTTCACAAGCAAGAATACTGGAGTGGGTTGCCATTTCCTTCTGCAGAGAATCTTCCAGACCCAGGGATTGAACCCTCTCTACTGCACTGGCAGGCAGATTCTTTACCACTATTCCACCCGTGTCTCCTTTTACTAAACAAGGAAAAGGATAACTTATCACATAATTTTAAAAACTCAAGCCTATGAATGGTCTTTGCTGGTCATCAGAGCCTGCTGTTTATCCTTGGAATTGCCTTGCTCCAAGGCAATTTTCCTGGTCTCCTAAAACACATGGCTGCAGGTCTCACCGTAAGTGGTTTCCTTCTGAAAACATTCTTTATACTCTCATCTATAGTGTATGTAAATTCTTGTTAGTTTCCATCAAAAAATAAGCTTCGTCCCTAACTAAAGAGACTTTGCCATGACCCCTTTTTCCTGTGTTATCTTTTGGATGTATTCCTTTTAAAGAAATACTGGACTTTCTATACTTCATTATTAAAAAAAAAAGTTTAAAACATAAATTAAAGACTATCAAACATTTAACTAAATGAACATTCACTTATATAGTTAATTGATTCCTTATCTGCAAAATTATTTACAGAGTAAAATTTAACAGGGAACTCCAGAGTGCATTTAAAATAATTTAACTTACAGAGACTTTTTCAAGGACACATGTATTCCATAAAGCAAAGTGTACCCATACTGTCAAAATAAAATTTCTATTTTTCTTGCTATTTTCACTACTACCACAGAGTATTATTAAATCAATGTAGAAAAATGTGATTTATCTCCTCTGTTCTAAACAGAAAATGTGCTTAGAGGTGTAGAACAAAGAGTAGCTTAAATATTAAACCACATTTCATGCTACCAGTTTTGCCCTAGAGGCAGGATGTGTTAAAGAAAATATCTTTAGCTAATATTTTGCTGATATTAGCAGAAATTTTCAAGGTAAAATACAGCTTCCTTGTAAAAAAATCTTTTAATTTTTTTTTGAAAATATGATCTATTCACTTTTCTCTGTATTTATCAGTTCATCATTTAGTTAATTCTTCTGGAAATAAGACTGCCATATATTCAAATGTTGGTAAAGTTCAACATTTTCTTTATGGTTCTGACTTTCGGAAAAAAAAATTAGAACTTGATACTTCTGTTCACCAAGTGTCTTCTGTAGAAACTGGACCAATAAAAATGTGGTAACATTCTTGCATCTTTGAGCAGGATTACCTCCTCCTATCCATGGTTTGCAGATGGTAATTGCAGCCATGAAATTAAAAGACGCTTAGTCCTTAGAAGGAAAGTTATGACCAACCTAGATAACATATTAAAAAGCAGAGACATTGCTTTGCCAACAAAGGTCTGTCTAGTCAAGGCTATGGTTTTTCCAGTGGTCATGTATGGATGTGAGAGTTGGACTGTGAAGAAAGCTGAGGGCCAAAGAATTGATGCTTTTGAACTGTGGTGTTGGAGAAGACTCTTGAGCGTCCCTTGGACTGCAAGGAGATCCAACCAGTCCATCATAAAGGAGATCAGACCTGGGTGTTCATTGGAAGGACTGATGCTGAAGCTGAAACTCCAGTACTTTGGCCACCTCATGCGAAGTGTCGACTCATTGGAAAAGACCCTGATGTTAGGAAGTATTGGGGGCAGGAGGAGGGGGGGACGACAGAGGATGAGATGGCTGGATGGCATCACCAACTCGATGGACATGAGTTTGAGTAAACTCTGGGAGTTGGTGATGGACAGGGAGGCCTGGTGTGCTGTGATTCATGGGGTCGCAAAGAGTCGGACACGACTGAGCAACTGAACTGACTGACTGACGCGTGGTTTGGAATTCTCTTTCAAATAACTGAGTATCTTTGCACCTGAAGTTAGCCACACATGGTGAAAGTACTTCATGACAAACTCAAGTGTGTGTCATCAGTGTCTTAGCTGCAAGCCATAGCTTGCAGTGGCTCCGCAGAGAAAATGACGGCAGTCTTCAGAAAAGTTCACAAATTCAGTTTAACAAGAACTAAGTTTATGAGGAATTTACAATATTCCAGGCACTGAACAGTGGAGGAAACAGAAAGGATAGTGAGAACTTATGATAAATAACTCTATGGGGCATTTATGATATACTAAGTATCAAAAGTAGAGGATGATTTTTCTGTTTTAGGGAAGTTTAGCAAAGAATATACTTGATAACTCCTCAAGGCAGTTGGTTTACTGCACTTTCAATAAATTAGCATTATTTGTAAAGAAAGTTTGTCATTCTGTTGTAAAGCAGTTGCAACTGAAGGTAAAGACAATTACTGAGTAAAATTTTCGTCAATTGGTATGCGTAAATTCTCAAGGCTAGAGCCGTGTATTTTCCTGTAGCCATCATTAGAAATAGAACACAGACACCAACTGACATGTATTAAAAACATGTATTAAATATTTTCTTTCCTAGAAGATGAATTTATGGACTTCTAATCTGTCTGTGGCTTTGCCCTTTATTGGTGTCTTTTCTAACAGTGACAACTATTGATTCTGTCCCAAACACAGATATTGAACTATTTTAAATAGCTTAGGATATATTATTAAAGTGGCAGTATTAACAACCAATTAGTGCTGGCAGATAAAAAAGTGGAATGGATATTTTATATTCTGAGGTTTTGAACTTTGTAAGTAGTTAAATGAAAGAAATTTAGCAAATTTAAATAGACTCCCTTGCCCTAATCATTCTTATAGATCATCCTTCTTGTATCTACCCCATGTATACGAATAAGGTTACAACTGACTTAATTTCATATAATAACTTCTTTGATTCAGTTTTTTCCTTTGTGTAGAAAAATACCCAGAGTATTTGCTAAATTATTCTTAAGAAGTTCTAGTATGCTTGAAATACTTCATAGTAATAAATAATTCTAAAAATTGGAGATAGAAAAGAAAAATAAACATGCCCTGAAGACCCTCTACACAGGTTTTTGGTTTTTTTCTTTTTTGGTTAAGATTATAGACAATAAAATACAGAAACCATACAGTAAATTGTAAAATGTTACACAAATGTTGGGCTTCCCAGGTGGCTCAGTGGTAAAAAATTGGCCTGCAACGCAGGAGCCACAGGAGAGGTGGGTTTGATCCTTGGGTTGGGAAGATCCCTTGGAGTAGGAAATGGCAACCTATTCCAGTATTCTTGTCTGGGAAATCCCATGGACAGATGAGGCTGACGGGCTCCTCCATGGGGTTGAAAAGAGTCAGACACAACTGAGAACAGGCATACACATGTTAATTATAACCATTATTATATCTTCTCTCTTCTATGCATTTCCTGTCCATGAACTCCTTAACTCCACATCCTTCTCCCACTGCTCTGCTGTGTGCAAATGATGAAACCAAGCAAAGCAAAAGATAATGTCATCATTTGGGATGAGGGAATTACTGTCTTGCCCACTGGCTTTCTTCCTGACAGTCAGATTGGAAATTCCAATAGTCAAACTGAAGTTCACCCCATGTGGTTGCTTATTTTCAACCTTACTTGACTAATTTGTCAATTCCTTTAAATGTCTATAGAGTAATGCAAAGAAATCATTCACATTGATTTACAGGGAAACCCATGTGCCAAGTACTCAGTTTTACTTTTATAAAATAAATGTTCTGAATAGAGACAGTCTTGTAAGAAGAAGGATTTGTTGTTGTTCAGTTGCTCAGTCGTGTCTGACTCTTTGCGACCCCATGGACTGCAAAACACAAGGATTCCCTGTCCTTCTCCATCTCCCAGAGCTTGCTCAAACTCATGTCCACTGAGTCAGTAATGCTCTGCCGCCTGCTTCTCCTCCTGCCTTCTATCTTTCCCAGCATCAGGGTCTTTTCCAGTGAGTCAGCTCTTCCCATCAGGTGGCCAAAGTATTGGAGTTTCAGCTTCAGCATCAGTCCTTCCGATGAGTATTCAGGATTGATTTCCTTTAAGATTGAGTGGTTTGATCTTCTTGCAAGTCCAAAGGACTCTCAAGAGTCTTGTCCAACACCACAGTTTGAAAACATCAATACTTCAGTGCTCAGCTTTCTTTATGGTCCAACTCTCATATTCATATATGATTACTGGAAAAACCATAGCTTTGACTAGACAGACCTTTGTCTGCAAAGTAATGTCTCTGCTTTTCAATATGCTGTCTGGGTTTGTCATAACTTTTCTTCCAAGGAGGAGGTGTCTTTTAATTTCATGGCTGCAGTCACCATCCACAATGATTTTGGAGCCCAAGAAAATAAAGTCTCACTCTTTCCATTCCCACCACCCCCCTTTATTTGTTTTATGAATGTTGAGTTTTAAGCCTACTTTTCTACTCTCCTCTTTCACTCTCATCAAGAGGCTCTTTAGTTCCTCTTTGCTTTCTGCCATAAGGGTGGTATCATCTCCATATCTGAGATTATTGATATTTCTCACTCTATTATGTTATTAGAGTGTTCAATATGTCATATGCTTATCAATAATTCTGTGATCTATTACTTGCCCTTGTCATTAAGGGTTATTTTACTTTAAATTTACTATCCTGTAAAACAACAGAGCTGAGGATTAAAATGGCAAATTCACTGCAAAGAATCTCTACTCACCAGTTTCCTCATTTCCATTTTATGCCTCAGTTTACTCAGTTGCTTCAGTAACCTGAAAATGAGGTTAACATTAGCACATTTCTCATTGAGTTCTTATGAGGATTAAAAAAGCTAGTATATGCAAAGTGCTTGGAGAAGGAAATGGCAACCCACTCCAGTATTCTTGCTTGGGAAACCCCACGGACAGAGGAGCCTGGCGGGCTACAGTCCATGGGGTCACAAGAGTTGGACACAACTTAGAGACTAAACCGCCACTGCTACCCCCACCATGCAAAGTCCTTTAAACTGTGTCTAGCACAGACAAACACAACAGAAAAAAATCAAAGGGTTCAGTGCAGTTACTAGAGTTTTGGCAGACTTAACACGTTCCCCAACCTTTGCTTGTTGTGTGGTCTCCAAGTAGTTACCACTTGTCAAATTTTGGTGTAGTAATCAAGAAGAGTGTCAGAAGTATCTAAAAATATGATTTGAATACATCTCCCTTTTTCAGCTATATACCTTTAAGAAACTAAGTTTTCTTCACATACTTCAAATATAACAATGAAAATCCAATTATCTTCTATTAAGTCAGGCATTAAAGAGAGCAGTAAAATTAAAAATAATGCTACCTTTCTCACTTCTTTTTAGAAGAGCATAGTTATAAAACTATCTTATTTATGTTAATATGTAATTGGTTTGTCATTTTAAAATAAATAAATATTTTAATAAATTCTCAGTTTTAATTTCTATTGTGGCAAGAATCAACAGAATTAACTCATATAAGCAAAAGACTTTGGAGTCTTCTTTGATTTTGGGGAGTGCAAAAGGGCCCTGAGGCCTAAAAAGTTTGAGAACCATTGATATCTTAATATTCTCTTTAATTATTCTATGATTGAAATTTTCTGAATAGATATATCAATCATTACCAAACTTAACTAACAAATACCTCTATGAAATAGTATTTTGTGGTAAAAAGAATAAAAGATTATGAGTAGAAATTCTAACACTGACTCCACTGTTAACTCTCTAGTAAAGTGAAAAAAATGATTTTTTAAAGCCAAAACAGTATGCCAGTTCTGGTAAAATTCAGTGGTGAAAATTTTCTGTATTGCTTTCTTCAGCTTCTGGAGTAGCTGGCTTTAGTTTTTCCAAAAAAAATTTAAGTAAGTAAAGAAAGAAAAGACTATTTTTCATGTCTGGGTTGCACTGAAGCGGAAAGGTATATTGTCCTAGGAAGAAGATGAAACTTAGCTGCGATCAGGGCTCAGTTCTAGGAAGAGATGACCACGAGACTGTGTGAACCCCTAGTAACGAACAGAACTCCTTGGGACACCATGGGTTACCACAAAGAGATAAAGTCAGTTTTAGGTAAATGAAATCTCAAAGAAAAGGGTAAAGCTGAGCATTAACAAACAGGATTGGCTAAAGTAAGTCAATTCTCCATGTGTCCACATCCGCTTCTTCAAAATGGAAAGAGAATACTTAACCTCACAGTATTATTAAAGACATTAAAATGAGTTTACCTAAGTAAAATGTCTATGTAAACTACAATGTGCTAAATAAATGGATATTTTAGAAGTAATAAGTGGAGCTCTGGATCTGTCCTCGGAACACAGGCTTTCAGGTCCTGCTCCATCACTTGGATCCATTGCTTACTCTTCCTATGCCTGAGTGCCCCCTCCCGCGTGAGGAGCACGGGTAGTTAGTGAGATGGAGAGCTAGAGAGATGGAAGAAACCTGTTGCTATGCAACATGACCCCACATTTTCAGAAAAGTTAGTAATGCCTCAGAAAAGCACTGGGAATCTTATGGAAAAAAGAGAGGGCAGAAGTTCACGGGTCAGCAACAAGAAGAGGAAGCTGGAAGCTGGACAGATACAGGAACACAGCCTAGGAAAGGCAGAGAAATGATGGGAAGGGGCTTGGCCAGCCCTGATTATGAAAGAGGCTGTGGATTATGGTTGCCTAAATGACTGCTCCAAATGACATCTGACACTCACTTAATATGATCAGAGTTGTAACACATGTCTTTCCCCTGAGGGTGCTGTGAAAGTTACATAAGATTATATGTGCAGAGGCCCTTTAATAAAGAATGAAGGATTATACAATTTCAGTGCTGCTGTGCTGCACTTAGTAGCTCAGTCATGTCTGACTCTTTGTGACCCCATGGATTGTAGTCGGCCAAGCTCCTTTGTCCATGGGGATTCTCTAGGCAAGAATACTAGAGTGGGTTGCCGTACCCTCCTCCAGGGGATCTTTCCAACCCAGAGATCGAACCCAGGTCTCCCACATTGCAGGTGGATTCTTTACTGTCTGAGCTACCAGGGAAGCCCTACAATTTCAGTAATCATTTTTAAGTAGTATAAGAACAAAACAGAGTCCTGTTGAAAAAATATTAAACTTCATCCTTATTCTAAAAGAATAAGATCGCTTACAGAATCCTGCAGATAGCTCTCATACAGACAACCTGGGTGTTGAAATAGCTTTGCATCTAACAGGATTCAAGCTCTGTAAAGTGAGTATTGTCATGTTTTATTAAAGATTTCTAGTAGGAACTAGAAACATACAGTTCTATGGAAAGGAAGCACTTCCTTCTGTATACTGAACACTTTGTTCTATACCCCTTTGCATTTTAATAAAGAGAAAGTAACTTGATATTCCCATGTATAAAAGCCAACAGCTAGTTTCTGGGAGTTAGAAGAAAATGATCCTACCATTCTGCCAAAGATCAAAATTATTCTCTAGATCTTGTAACAGGGCAGTTTCAGTATGAATGGTAAGGCTTCTATAGAATGTTAATGTTTACATCAATGTTCAAATCTCATAAAATACTCTTTATAAGAGTGTTCAGTAGCTACTGGATACAGGTGAGCACACAAAAGAAAAAAAAAAAGTCATTCAGTCATGTCTGACTCTGCGACTCCATGGACTGTAACACACCAGGATCCTCTGTCCATGGAATTTTCAGGCAAGAATACCGGAGTGGGTTGCCATTTCCTTCTCCAGGGGATCTTCCTGACCCAGGGACTGAACCCAGGTCTCCTGCATTGCAGGCAGATTCTTTATTGTTTGAGACACCAGGGAAGTCCTGAACACAGGTGAGCAAGCAAAGTACACATTTATAAAACAAGGCAGCAAACATGAAAATTACTCAGGATCACTTGCAAAATCACTGTGCATTACAGACTACCGAT